>NC_034409.1:147514668-147542133 GCF_002078875.1 Numida meleagris
CCCCCGAACAACACCCTATTCTTTTGTCTACAAGCAAATAATTTACATTTGTGAGGTATGTATTGACATTAATCATGCTTCTGATATCTGTGAAAACCTTGATTCATCATGACTTTAAAATCCAAGGAATGTTGTATACTCTAAATGAAACTTATCTAAATAGAGAACATTGTATTATCTCTAAATATATTGAAGGAAATCAAGAGACTGTAACAGACATTTCCACAGTACAGGTGCAAAAACATAGCAGAAGGATCATATAAGATGTTCCTTGTTCACAAGCACAAAAACAAGTAGTTGTTTACTGATCACTAAGAAAATGCAACCTTGGGATCCAGAGAAAAGTGGACATAGGTATAAAAAAAGAATGAAGAGCAGGTATCCACCATATGTAAAACAAGTATCCAACATATTCAAAGTATGCAATCTATAGTAGAACTTGGATATAAAATGGAATTTAATGTCATGACAAAATAACAAATGAACTATGCTAGTCAGACTTAAAGCTTATTAGATTATTATGATTAAATTCTAATAATTGACAATAAATTCTTGGACACACATATATGGTGTCCATTTCAGTTGGCTTTGTTAGGTTATCCTGTGTATGAGGCATGGATGCTATTTAGATGCAACAACATCCATCCTGCTTATAAGCTCCCTGCAAGTACTGTAAGGACACTGAGCAGTGTTCTGCGAGCTTTCCCTTCTCCAGATTGAATACGCCTAGTACCTTCAACCTTTCCTCATAGGAGAGGTGCTCCAGCCTTTTGATCATTTTTGTGGCCCTCCTCTGGACCTGCTCCAGCAGCTCTCTGTCTTTCTTATGCTGGGGACCCCAGGCCTGGACACAGTACTCCAGGTGGGGCCTAATGAGGGCAGCATAGAGAGGAGCAGTCACCTCCCTCTCCCTGCTCGCCACTCCTCTTTTAATGTGGCCCGGGATACAGTTGGCCTTTTGGGCTGCAAGCACACACTGATGGCTCATGTCCAGCTTTTTGTCCTCCAGGATGCCCAAGTCCTTCTTCACACGGCTGATCTCAATTAATTCTTCTGCCAGTATGTACACATACCTGTACCCAACCCTAGTGAAACACCTTTCACTTGTCCTCGTTGAACCTCATTATGTTCCTGTGGGCCTACTTTTCGAGCCTGTTCAGGTCCCTCTGAATGGCGTCATTTTCTTCTGTTATATCAGCTGCAGCTAACTTGCTGAGTGTGCACTCCATTCCACTGTCTATGTCATTCATAAAGATGTTGAAGAACACCAGTCTTGCGACTGACTCCTTGGGGGACACCACTGGTCACTGGCCTCCAACTGGACATAAATCTATTGAACACAACTCTTTGGCTGCAGTGAATACTATATACACAGAATAGTCCAGCTTTCAAAACCATGTGTCTCCAATTTAGAGATAAGGATGTGTTTCAATTCTCATTCGAAGTATTTTCAACACCAGCCCCTTTGTAAAGTATCCAGTAGAACATTTTTACTTGCAACACTGCAGCTATCCCTCTAGCAATGGTATTTCCACATCTCTCAAAGTGAGTGACTTTCTCTACCTTTCATTAACAGATTAAGGAATTCTAAACAAACTGGGGATGAACTGTAAGGAACAATGTCCTCCCAGTAAAGGCAAGTCAGTGTTTTTTCAACTTGCGGTATTTTTTCTTTCTTTGAAAATTTTCTTTGTCAATCTACATCATACTTACTCAGCTTGTATGAGTACAGAAGACTGTAAAGCTGAAATTACTTTTAAAATTATCCTGTTCAAAGTGTTCAGTAGAATTTTATACTTCTGAAAGTTCTGAAACATGAACACTTTGAAAGTGTCACTATTTAAAACATAACTGTTAAAAATAATAAAACTATTAAAAATAATAAAAAACTGTTACAAATAATAACTGTGGATGCTCCATCCCTGGAGGAGTTCAGCACCAGGTTGGATGGGGCCCTAGGCAACCTAGTCTAGTACTGGATCTGGAGGTTGGTGGCCCTGCCTGTGACAGGGGGGTTGGAACCTGATGATCCTTGGGGTCCCTTCCAACCCAAGCCATTCTGTGATTCTGTGATTCTATAAATATTGCCAAGAGAAAAGAAAAAAAAACAGAGCAATTTAAGTGTAACTCCTCATTTTTAATAACAGCCAACTTAGTGAGTTGTTCTGGCAGCAAGTCTTTCTCTTTTTATTATAGTTGGACTAAATCATATAAATGGGAATGTGAACGTCATGTGAAAATTTATGGGTTTAAATAGAAATGGGTTCTTTGCTTGGCCACAACATCAGCAGATCTCTTGCTTTCAATAGCTGACTGCTATATTTACTGGAATTTAAGGTTATTTTTTCTTCATGTAAGTATACAAGCTAAATCTGAAGTAATTTTCATTAATTGATGTATGGACACTAAGGTTAACAGATTTTTTTACTGACATCTCTCTTTTTTTTTTCCAGAAATTTTATAATTTATTTCTTCAAGAACACACAATTTCTTAACCTCAAACTACATTAATCCATCTACAGAATTTTTTTTTAATATATATATTCATAGAATCATAGAATGTCTTGAGTTGGAAGGGACCTCAAGGATCATCAAGCTCCAGCCCCCCTGCTGCAGGCAGGGCCACCAACCTCCATATCTAATACTTATCTGTGCACAAGATATTATTGACAAACAACTTATGAGAAGAACTCTGGGTGTCCTCAAATTTTACTTTTCTGTTGAGTTTTAACTTCAGAAAAACAAAACTATTAAAAAAATGATCAGGCAACCTATCAAACTCTTGATTTCCTATCTATTTCATATACTTGCTTCTTTATTGATTACTTCCTTCTGCCATGATTAGAACACATGCTGATCAATATCTGTGACAAAAATCTTTCAATTCTGTTCTTTTTTTGACAGCTGGAGAGCCTCTCATGTTCCTGTTCCATTAAATGGTACCAAGAAGTTCCTTCCTCTCTGACACATTTAATTTGTTGTTTACAGAGGACATATCTATTTTTTCATAGTTCTAATTCCTTGTGATAATAAGCTATAACATTGTAACATAGAGTACATAGATATTCAGAGGCTTTTGAGAACAACTTCTCACCAGTTTGGGATCCACAAAGAATTTCTAAATCTCCAGCTTGATGACGTAGTCAGTGCTATTACACCACAAAAGAGGTTACTGATACTGCTGTCATCATTAGAAGATGAACTGGTGAATGAAAGGAAAAGGAAAAAAAGAAAAGAGTAGTAGCAGCAGGTGCTAACTCCCAGTTTTCCATCAGAAACACCAACCTCTCAGATGTTGGAGGAACTCTTTGACACTTGCTGCTTAGGCAGCTGTCCTCTATTTTCTCAAGAGAGGAAATAAATTAGACTGCAAATAAAGTTTGTTGAAAAAAATGTAATAAATAATTTATGCCACTTACAGCTCCATTTGCTAGGAAATCATTCATTTCTAAGTCAAACAGACAAAGAAACAAACAAAAAATCAGGAGAAAGAGTGAGCTTGTGTAACATAAAGTACTTGAGAAATAAAAACCCAATGAATGCAGCGTCATTGATTATTTCCAAATCGCGCAGTTCTTTGACAGAAGTGGTGACAGATCTCAGCTCTCTGAAGTTCTGGTGCTTTCAGACCCCTTTCTTTTGGATGATTTGTGGCTATTATGCTG
Source organism: Numida meleagris (assembly GCF_002078875.1). Lineage (NCBI taxonomy): Eukaryota > Metazoa > Chordata > Aves > Galliformes > Numididae > Numida > Numida meleagris. The sequence goes on from NC_034409.1 coordinate 147,518,334, forward strand.
TTATGAACTCTATATAAAAATGAAACGCTGAATGTAATGACTGATGGAAAACTGGGAGTTAGCACCTGCTGCTACTATGCTTTTTACTATACTATTTATAGACTATTAAAAGTAATAAAATTTTATATTAAAATATTTGTATTTGTGATAATTTTTAGTAGAATGGATAACAGAATAAACCCATTGAGATGTCAAGGAAATGAGAAATCATACGGCAGAGCATAAGCTATAATGCCAAAGTCAGCATAAAAAGTAAATTAATAGTCTAAAATTCAATGATGCTAAGGTCAGCAGTATTGCAACTATGTAGATGTGTGAAAAATATATATTACTTAAAAGTAGTTCTAGTTTAACTATGGTCAGCTAGGTGAAATTCGTTGCATAAACATATATGACACACATTGGAAAAATGAAAAATAACAAAAATGCTGCAGATTCATAAACATTAATTTGCTTTCTGTAAGGATGTAAAAACAGGAAAAAAATAGATCTGTAAGTTTTTAGAGGCCCCAAAACAATGTACCAGTTGAAATGTTCCAAAATTAGGATAGGGATTAGTTGAAAATAATATTCAGAGTGGCTATGATTCCTTTCAGATATTGTTTTGAAGCAATAAAAGTTTGCTTTACAGAATAACTGAAGTAGTCATAAACTGAAAGAATTTTTACATTTGATACAGAAAAGTTGATATCAATAGCAGCAGAAAAGGCAAACTGAAGTGCCTCTATCTCAGACATGAACAACAGCTGTCATAAAGTAGAAATGAAAGTAACTGCGCAGAGGATCTGTGAATTACCAAGATCTGAAATTCCAATTTGACTAGGTAGTCAAATAGAGAAATTTTTCCAATTTTGTGAGCCAATTACACACTGATTTTTTGTTTTGTGTGCATTGTGTGCATAGTACATAGTGTGTAATTCAAAAATTGTTTTGAAATCTATTTTTATCAGAAGCAGACTAGCCTTTATGATATTTTCAAACTTTCATTGCACCAAGCTTTACAAAATTCAAGAAGCATTTGAACAACACTGTCAGACATATGGTTTGATTTTTGGGTGTTTCTGTGTGGAGCCAGGAGTTGGACCTACTGATCATGTGTGTCCCTTCCAACTTGAGATATTCTATGATTCTATGATTCTATGAAACATTCTTCTTAAGAAATGCTTCCAATTTAAAGATTCTGTAAAAAAGAAGGCTTTAGCATGAGAATAAGGAATGTTAGGTAAGCTTTCTTGTATGTAAAATTTTAAAACAAAACAAATAACAACAAATACAACAACAAGAACAAAACAGGGATTTGCTGAACATAAGACTTTATTTCCTACTAGAATTTCCCAACAATTCAACCTATTTGTTTTAAATTTATTTCCTTTGTCACTGCATCTAAAACACAATACTCCATTAAAATCTTGAAGGAACTGACTTTCAAAGAAAAGTGAAATCACATCTATGATAGGGTTTAAAATAAAACAAAGCCATGAAGAATGCACTCAGTTCCTGCTTTAAACATTCATTCATTTGCATTTATGTGGCATTTGCATTCCTGACTTCTGACATGGAACTTGCAAACCATTAAGCACATTTACTCATTGTTGCAACACAGAAACAATTTTAAAACTATTGTTTATATCTCATTATAGGTCCTGTGATCTTGGCTTGAGAAAGCATGCTTTGAGGAAAATAGGAGAAAAAGGATTCAAACTCACAAATGAGGTTTAACTCATAATGATCTTTCAAATTCCTGAGAAAAAGAACAAAATTAGATTCTGATTCCCTCAAGAAACATTCAAGTGTACCACAAAATCTTTTTGCAGTCAAGAATTATAAAAGAAATATAATAATCAACTGCAGTCTAAGAATTGCTTTAAGCCCTACATATCAGTATTTCTAAAAATAACAGAGTTATTTTGAAAAGATTGATTTGTAATTCCCTATCTCAGCTACAAGGAAAAAAAAATACTGATGAACTTAGAATTCAAATAAAATTTTTTTAAAAAAAGGTGATATTCACTAAAGAGTTTCTTAATTAGATTAAGTCCAGTAGATCTACCTAAAAGGTGAAGTCAATGCCATATATCAGCATGAAAGTGTCAATCTGAATTTCTAGAAAATGACTGAAAAATTTACAATAACTACTGCTATATATGCTTCCTGTCGATGTGTCTTACAGACCAAGTGTAATAACGATCAGATTCTCAGTATGGAGTTATTTGTTTGCAACTGACAAAAGTGATTATTCAGCCCATAGGGAGCAAGAAAAGTAACATGTAGGCTGAGTAAAGACAGATGGAAAGATCAAGTATAACAAGGGCAGAGGATCCAAGGGCAAGTGTGGATGATGTCTACAAAAGCAGCATTGGGGTCAGAGGAGAAGAGCCTTCTAGAGATAAACACATCATTAAGTATCCTAAATGTTAGAGGTAGTCACCAATATGGTTGTGCCTTGTTATTGGTGTTGGTAATGGTGTTAGCTGTCTATCAACTGCTGTGACATATGAAGGTCATAAATAGTCATTCTGACCCTTGTATGACTCTGAATGAGCCTGAATGGTTTCTGGTATCTTAAATAACCCTTTGTAAATAACTTACATATTGCTGAAAGGCTGTCCTTTCTCTCCTTTAGTTTTTGTTTTTTTTTTTCCCTTGATATCTTATTACTGCATTTGTCTTAAGAATCAATTTTACTTGACTTGACTATAGCTCATACTACAGAATTATTAGTTAAACTAAAACATAGTTATAGTAGAATTGTATCCAGTTTATGACATATGTGAATTTTATCCTATTAAGACAAATATAAGGACAAGCACAGAGTGTTACAGCTATGGAGGAACAACCTCATGCATCAGTACAAGTTAGGGGCTGAGCTGCTGGAAAGAAGCTTTGTGTAGAAGGACCTAGGGGTCATGGTGGACAAAACATTGGCCATAAGCCAGCAAGATGCCCTTATGGCCAAGAAGGTCAATGATATTCTGGGGTACATTGGGAAGAGTAGGCCAGCAGGTCAAGGGAGGTGATCTTTCCCCTCTACTCTTCCCTGATGAGGCTGCATATGGAATACTGTGTCCATTTGGGGGCTTCTCTGTTTGGGAAACATAGAGGTCTTCTCGAGAGAATCCAGCAGAGGGCCACAAAGATGATTAGGGGCCCATACCATCACCCTTATGAGGAAAGGCTGAAAGACCCAGGTCTATTCAGAAGATGAGAGAAGATGGATAGGGGGCCTTGTCAATGCTTATAAATACCTAATGGATGGGAGTTGAGTGGATGGGAGCAAGGGGCAATTGGCAGAACCTGGAACAGAGGAAGTTCCATATGAACATGGGAAAAAAAAATCTTTACTTTGAGGATTATAGAGCACTGGAACAGGCTGCCCAGAGAGGTTGTGGAGTTTCGTTCTCTGGAGGTATTCAAAAACCACCAGAATGCTTTCTTCCATAGCCTGCTTTTTAAACCTAGGGAATATGCTTTAGCAGGGGTGTCGTACTAGATGATTTCCGAAGGTCCCTTCCAGCCCTTATGATTCTGTGATTCTGTGTTTCTGACCAAGATATCTTTTGTATATCCACAGACCTGTAACATTTATTACTAAGCATCCACTCAAAGCAGGCAGCAGCAACTTGATTCAGTGCCTGAAACAACAAATATTTTCTGGCGTTAGAGAATATAGGTACATTTGTTTTTCTTTGCTGAATGGTACATTGCTATAAGAATAACATCTACAAGGCTCAGAGCTGGAAAGACATGAAAGTGACCTGTAACAAAATTGCTGAAGTTCAAGTTTGAAATCTATACAATGCAGTATATTCATAGGAACAGTACTGCTTTATAATTTCATGCATGTAAAAGAGAGCAGATTATTGACTTCATGACATTTTGTTAAGCTTTTGGACTGCATGTGGTGTGCATCTCTTAGGCACAATAATAAGAATTCCTTTCAGCTTCAAGATTATAATGATAGAAAGAGTGTGTTACTGCCCAATAGAACAGGCTTAATACGCTGAGTTACACCCTCTCAGCTGTGGAATGAAGACCTGTAGGGGTTTTTGGCAGTTCCAAGATAGTGTTAGAAGGCTCTCTAGGGTGGAAAGAAACAAATACAGTGAATCATAATCTATAAAACCTATCATGAGTAGTATCCACTGTGTATCTCTAAAGTAGATCTAGAAGCTCACTCACTGAAATCTTCTGGGAATAAATCAAGGAATACCCCGGAGGTTAAAGAATTCCTCAAAGATTATTCAAATTTCATCTCAACAATATGTCTTTCATCACAGAGCTGTATTACTGGGAAGAGTTCCAGGTGGACAGAATGAGAGTTCAGAATCCAAGACTTTATATGACAGGACAGAGGGTATACTAATACTTTTAAATCCTTTCTTTACATCATTCAGAACAATTCTGAACAGTGGCTTCCAAATTGGAAAACAAATTGCCCCATCCTCAACGTGTAGCCCTGGGTGTAGGTTAAAATTTTGTCTTTCCCAGAAAAAAATGATTTCTCTGCAAATTTCTGCAAGCTTTGATTTCAAACAATACCTAGTTTTCAAAGTTATGTCTCTTAACTGGAAAATTCACAATTATTTTTAGGAAGAGGAAATATAGTTTTGAAGGATTAGATCAGATATAGTATATTTTAATGTAGATTAATGCATGAATCAAGGAAGACAAATACTTTTCATCTAATCCTTCGTGAGCTTCACCTTTCTTCATTATGAATTGTCTAGCTTCAGTCTCTTATAAAATAACCCCTTTAAGACAGAGTTATTACAACATAGGCAGTTCGCATGGAAAATACAATTGGTCATTATATTTTGTAACTTTTTATTTAAGACAGTATTTCTGCATTTATATATATAATTTTATTACTGAAAACAAAATTAAATTAAACAGAGCTAACTGTAGCATTAAAATTATTTAAAATGCCTGTACTGCATTTGGTACTATTCTGAATACTAGATTTCTAGCTGCTCTGCTTCAGTCAGCTCACACAAATTATCTGGCAGCATATTACAGTGTTAGTGTAATCAGGCACTTACCAACACTGTCATCAGATGCTGGCATCTTTTATTTTTCAGTAACATTTGATACAGAATGAACTAGCTGTTCTTGCAAATTCATTTTAGTAATGCAAAAAGCATATAGGTCTTTGCACATGGAAATTGGATGTCCCCCAGTAAAAGCTCAAAACAAAATGTCTCATTCTTTATGCAATAGGATTTTGATGTTTCTGATGAAAAATTAGTTGTATTCCCATCTTAACTTCTAATTAGTTACTGGAAAGTGTCTGATGCTCCAGTATTGTATTTTTGCTTGTTTTTAACTGCTGTCCAGGTAAACTGCAGGTCAAAGGAGGTGATCCTCCTCTTCTCTGCACTGTTGAGGCCATGTATGAAATACTGTGTCAATTTCTGGACAACTCATTTCAAAAAAGACAGTGAACTCCCAGAAGAAGTTCAGTAGAGTTCAACAAAAATTATTAGGGGTTTGGAGCATCTCTCCTACAAGGAGAGGTTGAGAGACTTGGGTCAATTCAGACTGGAAAAGAGAAATCTGAGAGGGGATCTCATAACTGTTTATAAATATCTAAAGGGTGAGAGTCAAGTCAATGGGAACAGGCTCTTTCTGGTGTCGTGCAGCAATAGAACAAGTGGCAATGGTCAGAAACTGGAATACAGGAAGTTCCATGCAAACACAGTGAAGAACTTCTTCACTGACAGAGGAACACTGGAACAGGCTGCCCAGAGAGCTCATGTAGTCTCCTTCTTTGGAGATATTCAAGACCCGTCTGGACACCTGCATCTGCAATTTATTGTAGGGAATCTGCTTTAGCACGGTGTTGGACTCAGTGATCTCTACAGGTCCCTTTCAATCTGTAAAATTCTGTGATTCTTTAATTCTGTAACTGTGAATATGAGCTTGAATCCATAGGAACTTCACAATGTTTTATGTATTTGAGTAAAAAACACATTTGAAATACTTGTGCATTAATTAATATATTTTTTAATTACAAAGGTATCTTTATATATTTTTATTTGGTCTTCTCTTTCAGTCCTTAGGTAGAAATAAAGGCTATTTCTGAAATCATACATATTACAAGAACATTGTTTTGCTTCATTTTTCAAAATGTTAAAAAATGTTAAATCTTTATTATATATTTATCAATCAGTGCTACAATACATATATATTTGATATTTTTATACATTCTGGTGATTAATTCTTTAAATGTGAATTTGAACAAAAAAACAGGGTCAGACTAACTGAAGATTTAGAAAGCCAGAATCTATGTATGCAGGACGTTCTTTTCCTAGACTCAGTAAAACAAACAAACAAACAAAAAAAAACCACCCACAACCAAAGTGATTCCTAAGAGGAATTTCTTTTTCAGCTTGTTTGTTGTTGGTTTTTGAACATGTTGCACAGTGAGATTGTGAATGCCTCTTCCCTGGAAGCTTTCAAGGCCAGGCTGGATGGGGCTTTGAGCAACCTGGTCTAGAGGGAGATGTCCCTGCCTGTAGCAGGGGTTTGGAACTAGATAATCTTAAAGGTCCCTCCCCACCCAAATCGTTCTATGATTCTAAGTGTATATGCCTGGTAGAATGCCCCAAATCACTTGCACCTGTTTTTTTAATTTACATTTCTTTGGACTTTATTTTAATTTTTATCTTCCTAGTCCCACAGGTTATTTGAGTATCTAACAATTTAAATATCATCTTATTCAAGTAATAGTTAGAGTTTTGAATATAAATAAATAAATAAATAAATAAACACATGTATGATAAAGTTCCTAAAGTACAATGAAAATTAAAATCTTACAGCTATAGTCTACCTCAAGTAGCATGGTTAACGTTTATTAATATAACTGTGTTCACTGTATTTATTTGCTTTATTTATATTGATTTCAACACGGACTAGGCTGTAGAAAAAATCCCTGTCCCAGGGAAGTTTATATGAAGGTAGAGTGGGTGGTTAGAAATGGAAAAATAAATTATATGATACTTGTATATACAATGATATATAAAAAACTTTCTGAAGAACAGTTTTATCTGCTATACTGTATTAGAAGTAACATAAAAAACATACAGAAGTAGTTCTGAATAAGCTAAAGGTTACAGGCTGCAGCAGAATATTTCAAAATTATACAGATGAAGGTTTATGAGATGAGGCTGTACATAAGATGAAGGAGAAACAGTTATCTTTATGAATGAATCTTGTGCTTCAAGCTAAATCAGTAAGGCTTGGACCTAATTTTCTAACACATTGCTCGTGTTTATCACTAGCGTACCTTGAAAGGGCTTATACTACTGTAAACCAGAAATCAAATCATCCACAAAAATAATACCGAATCTTTTAAAGTGTTTTTAAAGTAAATGTTTGCTTACTATTGTCAAACTTCTATACTGAAAAGTAAATAAAAGTCTTAGTTTTAAGACCTGAAATAGATAGAAAAACTTTAAATATTCAGAATATTTATGCAGTTCTTAGAAGCCAAGAGTAGATACTGGTATGAGTTAATAGCAAATTGTAGTCTATTTCAAAGGTATCCGAATTGATTTTGAATGAGGTAACTTGGGTAAAGGAAATAGCATGGTTGTAGTCATATGATCTTCTTTCTATGATAAGATAACCCTCATCTGAGTGAATTCTGTAGCTATAAAAAACCTATTTCTCAAGTGTACAATGTCATTTTTTTAGATAGAAATGAAGGATAGTAATATGGAAATGAAGAACAAAGATTTATTTTAAAAGGTATTTTAAAGTAATATCTTTCCCCAGTATATCTTTTTTTCTCCCTCCACAATAGCAGGGTAAATTGTTATTCTATGCTTCATTTTCTTGTTATTTACAATAGTAATTTTGAAAAGCTCTGTCATGATCTGAAAGGGGAGAGGTACTACTTGGTCTGCAGGTATGTAATGACTGTAACATTGAGTTTATAGGATTCCGTGAGGCATAAGAATACAGAGGCTTTGATCACTAAAGCTTTCTGTTACAGTTCAACACATATCACCACTGAGTAGGATACTACAACAGCAAAAATATATATGATCACAAACTTACCAAGACTAGACTTACAACAGATTACGTACACGTGACTTCATAGCATTACCAGTACCAAATGTATCAAACAGATCCTGAAACTGGAAAAAAACTGGTGGGAGGGACAAGTGAAAAAGTGGTGGTGGCAAAAAAAATCTCCGTAATAAATCTGACCACTAATCAATAAAAAAAAAAATTCTCAAGAAACTAAACACCCCTAGAAATGAGCCCAAAATAAAATAACACAGTCTTTTTTTGAAGTTGATCCTCATCACTGAGTATGCTGTGCTACAGACTTTCAGTGTTGACATTGTCAAGTCACAGATTTTGTTAAGAAGGAAAATAAGCAGGTTACCAAACACGGAGAGGGGATAGGGGTATGTGCAGCACAGGAAGTTTCTCAGAGAGAGAAACTCCATCTTGGATAAAAACAATGCCATTTTTATATTATTGAGACATAAGAAGGATAGGACACCATCTTTTGGCAAACAACAGGTGCTGTTAGTTTCATTCTTCTTCCTGAGATAGTCAATAGATAATAGTTATTGTTTCAACAGTTTATTCTCCTAGTTAATTCTCCCTTTATCAGGCTGTAAATTGGTCCTCCCTTTCTCAAGCAATAAATCATTCCTCCTTTCCTTGACTGGTTCTTATCAATGGAGTGGTATCTTCAGGATTCCTCCTATACAAGGTACCCAGTCACACTTCAAAGATTCTGGTTATCAAGTTGAGTTTCTAGCTGGCTTTTGTCCATTTTGTGTCAGAAATTTCTTAATACAGGCAGGTTACAGTCATAACTGCTCCCATCAAAATTCAAGAGGAATATTAGCTTCTCAGTCTAGCAATTGTATATTCACCTGAATGTGAGAGTCTTCCTGCCTTTTTCTGTAATGTTTCAGGTACATATAATATTTTCAGTCTTTAATAAAATCAGATCAAGATGAAGTAAAAGTAGAAGTTACTAGAAATGGGCAACAGAAGCTTGAACATTTAAGAAAATAAAATCACTGCCATTGTCCCCAAGAAAGCTTGACAAAACAATGAGATTACTTTAAATGTTTGTTTAGAACACAGGGAATCTTCCTGGAAAGTCACTTAAATGCCTTAAGGGAATGAAAGATGTCTGAGATGTACATGAGTATTTTGTAGACAAAAGCAAAGTAGAAGTCTATGCCGCTCTGCATACTTTGGGCAATTTATGTTCATGATTAAATAATTGTTCTTAAGTTATTTTTCATAATTTACTTATTGAATTGCATAGCAGCTTCCATAATAATGGATCTGTATGTTCCCTAAATCTGATTGTTTTCTTAAACAGGTATGTTGTAAATTGTGGATCTATAGAGATCTTTTAAGATCTCTTTTACAGATCTTTTTTAAGGTTGAACTAATATTTTTAATTTGGACATTCAGAACTCAGATAAAATTTAGATGAGTATAAAATTACTTGTGATGCACTGAATATTAATTAACATAAGTTCTATAAATATTTCAGAACATTTTCATAGTTATTTGATTGATCTGCTTATAATTTTCCAATGCATACCAGAATTTTTACAACTTTTTCTTATGTAAGCAAAGAACTATTGGTAACATCCTTTCACTGGCAGATGTAAGTGGTTCAAACGCTGCAGTGTACATATTTTATGTATTTTATTTTCCTTTAAATAATACAATTCAGCATATTTCCAGTATCTTTGTCTTTTATATGTTTATTTTCCATAGGCAAATATCCTGTATATCTTTTTTGGTAAGGAAAACTTTAATCTTTTTGGTATATCGTAAATAGTTTATATGCTCAAACTTTGGTTATTGGGACAGATTAGTTTAGGATAATTACATCCTTGTTATGTTTCCACATATGAATCTAGAAGCAAAACCAAACAACAAGCATGTTTTTTTTTTTAAACTCAGGTTCCACAGTTAATCATAATTATGAGTGAAGCTGTACAAATGACTAAATTCTATAAATTGTGCTTTTAAATAATGTTTGACATAAAACTGCCTGCCTTTATTTGCACCTGCAAATTTGGAGTTTCAGAAGGTGGCCCCGGCTAGTTTCAGCTTAATGTACATAATGTAAAATTTTTCTCCCAAATAATGCACATACTAATCTAGATGATATTATATAATTAAAAAAAAGAAAAAATATGACCAAGAAACAAAGATTATAATATTAAAAGTATATTTTTTGAATAAGCAGATACTTTTGAATCAATTTTTTCCATCTCAAGAATGCATTGTTAGAAGTCATCTAGAAATAAATAATAAATAATATAATCCAGCTTTAAAAAGCCATCTCAAACAGATTTCTCAGAAGGTTTGGACATTTTATATTTTTGGTACTATTTCTAGAGGTATTTATTTTTATGCTGTTACTCCAGGTACTTGCAATCACAGTCAAAGCACAAGAAAGAGCCATGGTTTCCAATTTGTATACGCTGTCTGATAAAAATAGTAACAACAGCAACAATAGTACCAACATCTGCCTCATTTGCTGAGCACTGCCCTGTCTGCATGATAACCAGCATTGTCTTACAGAAAATGGCACTTGACAATTTAACAGTAATGTAACAGATTTCTCATTTATTTAAGTCTTCCAGGATTTTTAGTATGCTAGTTGCTATTCTTTATTTTTTAATGTGGTTGTTATTAAACATGTCAAAACACTGAAATCTGTGGGTTTTATTTCAATTTAACTTGTTTTTGGTTTTATCTGATTTCTTTTTCATTATGAATCAGAATCATATTGATCAGAAACTGAAGACGTGGATGAAAACTGAATTTATCTAGGAAGCCATTTCCTAGCTTTTTATAATCACAATTATTGATGTAATTCAGTCCATATCCTTCTTTCCATAGCACTGACTATCATCAACAAAGGAAAACATGTCACTTGCTAGGAAGTGAAGTAAAAGAGAGAGAGGAATGGAGATGCACCAGCAGGGCAGCACATGAATGTTCTAAAAGAGCAGCACATGGATGCACAACCTGGCTGGCACATGAATGCAACAGCTGAGCAGCACATGGACGTGCAAGTGGGTCAGCAGAGCCTGGGGAGGGCTGAGGTAATCCCAAGCTTGGAGGTGTTTTGCATAGCCACTGGTCTGGCAGTTTATGGTTCTTTCTGGATCTCAAAAAGAAAAACCCGGCAACAAGTGACTTACTAAATAGGTGTTTCAGTAAAACAGAATAATAAGTGGAGTATAGGCAATTTACCTTACATCCATTCAGATGTTGGGAATTCCATGTTTGTGGAGCATCAGTTGGACCTTGGAATGATTTCCTGCTACAGCATGCTGCACAGCTCCTGTCTGTGGAGAGAAGAACCTCCTCTTTGGTCACTTCAGTGCAGCTAAGAGAGATAGAAGTTTGCACAATAGTCTCTGGGTTCTTCTTTAGGAGCTTCTGGGACTCTGGGTCTCTGGACCTTCTAGGGACAAGGATTAAAATAACTGGAGAATGCCCAAGAAGCCTCTGAAAACTTGAGGGTGCCTGTTGTTGTCAGGTAAAACTGAGGTAAGAGGAGTTACAAGGATGTGGACCTCAGGAGCTCTAGCAGATCTAACAGACATTGATTAGCTACCATTGCCAGGCTGCCTGAAGCCTTTCTGCAACTGCCCCCTTATTTATAAGTGTAAAGCATACCTTCTCCATTCCTTATATTCCTGTAGACAGAAACTTTTCTAGTAGAATACCTTTTTTCATGTTTTGCTCAGTGCATTGCAATATGCTTCATGTACATAGGACTAAATACTTAAATACTAAACTATATGTTGTCATTGTTATAACAGTAAGTACTATCCGTAGCAAATTCTGGATTTGTAGTGAATCATGACCTTTACCTAATGTGCTATCATCATAACAATTTCCTGAAATGTAGAGTATGCAGTATGCTTTTATAGTGGTTTTTGGTTTTCCTCCTTTTCTCAGTGAAAAATTATTGTGTAGTTTCTAAACAGTTGTCTAAGATAATTTGTTGTCTAAGCTATATATGAATATTCTTATGTGACAATGAAGTAATTATGAAACAAAGAAAACTGATATAAAAACTCTAGGTATCCTGATGAACTGGTGACACCTCTCAGGACAGATTAAAAATACAAATAAAAATTGATCTGCAATGTAAAAGTGCACATAAAAGGTAACAACATTTTGTAGGAAAACAGGATTCTCACAAGTCAAAGAATGAGGAAGAACTATACTTTGGGCTTTTTCTTTTTCTGTACTTCATCTTTGGCTGTTGGCATAATATATAGAACAAAAATTATAAGGTGGTTTTTATTTTTGTCTATCATTATGTAGTAACCATTGTAATTAGTTGTTTGAAAATGGGTCACTCGCTGAAAGAAATTCAGCAAAAAAAAAAAAAGGTATACACATATAGGCTTTTTTTTATTATTGTCTTTTTTTTTATATTTTAGGAGACCAGTATTTTAGAAATATTTAAACTGCTGGATTCCCTTACTATTACAGAGAGATAGAGTTGAAGTGTAATTTGGGTTTATTTTTTTTTCAAGGGGTAGTCAAATGTTTGATGTGAACATTTTTAAGGTAAGATCTTTTTATCTTTTAAATGTGATGTTATATCTTTGTTAATTATGAAAGAATTTGAAATTAATGAGTTTGCAGTAGCTCTCTATGTATCTGCAATTTCTGATAAAGTTATTAGACTGTCTCAGCAATGTTCCTGTGTTGATCCCGTTAATTGTGGTTTGTGTCCTAACAGTAGCTGCTGGTATTCTGAATATCAGAAGCTAAGGTAACATGTAGTGCAACTGATTAATTTCAAAAGAACTTGTATACAACTAAAATAAATTAATTTTAGAGAGTATCTTGTTAATGGAAAAACTTAAGCTTGTGTTTATGTCAAAGCTTATTCAAGAGAGCACTTTAACACCAACAGAATAAAATACATGAACTGTATCAGGGCACCATTGTTTTCATTATATAGCCATTGTAAGATGTCCTGATGAAGAAGTCAAGCTGCCCTGATTTTTCAAGTACAACATTTGAATATCTGAACTGATCACCAACAGCTGTACTTTCTGCATGGATGGTTAGCACTGGAGGATATAAAACTGCTGGGAAATCCAATCTTCTGACAGAAACTACAAGGCATCATGGGGCATGTTTAATGACAATCTTGCTAGTTCTACATATGCATTAATGTAGACCACCCCTAAAAATGTTACTAATAGTACAATGATTAAATTAACGATGCTCTATCATCTAAATCTTAAATGAAGGTGCTTTTCTTTTACCTTTTGTTATAAAACAATATCTTTGTGAGGTTTCTATCACCACCCAGTAGTGATGAACTGGGTTACTTATCTGAATCAATGCTATATGTTATTTATCCAAACACATTTATGTAATTCTTATAAAAATTGCATATCTATTAAGAGAGTGGACAAAATCAACAGTATCATCATGAAACACTAGAGGAAAGTTTTGAATTTTTTTCCTGTTTACTATTAAAACATGCATTGCCTGAAGCTTATTCTGAAGTAACAGATGAATCACAAACCTTTTAAAAACAGAATAATCAGTCATAGGTCAAAGTCTTGGGAGAGTCCTCTTGAGACACCAAGTTCTTCTGTCATTATGTAGTCATTATGAAATGATGAAATTATGAAATGATGAATTTATGAAATTTTTCAGATATATAAGTCTAAATAAAAGAATCCCTCAGTCTCCTGCACTCAGCTTTCTTCCTTATAAGACTGTTTCAGATCTTTTCTGATGTAATTTTTGGATAGAAACATAAATTTAAAGAATAATACTTTTTTTGTTATCTGTGGTTTCTAGGGAATTACCTTTTGTTGATTGTGAATAATGTTATAAGCTTATAAATTAACATGGTAAAACAAGGAACATCATACTGCCTAACGGTTATCTTTTTTATTCTCTATCTTCTGTCATAGGTTTCAGTTGTTCCTGTCATGGGACAGCAGCAGATACATCTGCTCACTAGTCACAGGTTCTCATTATCTGTCTAAATAAAGGTACTCTCTACATGTTTGCATATATGATTATTTATTTTTACTTTTTTTCACTGCTTCTAAATCTGAATATTACAATCCAGGGGAAAAAAAATCTGCTTTTTAATGAAAATAAACATATGGTTAATATTTTCAAAATGAGATGGATATTGTCAGTAGAGGGTGAGGAGGCAAAGTTCATAAAATTCAAACAGTTTTCGAGTACTAGAAGTCTTACAGAAATAGGAAAAAAAACCACCCTCATTTCTGATTTCTGTTGTGATATTTATTGTCTGACTAAATTTTAAAAGATGACATCAGGAAACCTTTATTTCTGAACTCTTAACAGCACTGCTTGCCAAATCTACGATCATGTGGGATATATAAAAATCAGGCCCCAATAACATTTTCTCATACAAATCAGTTGAACTGCCCATAATGCACAGTATTTTGTTAGTAATTAGGAAATGATCCAATAAGCTCTGGATGAGTTTCCAAAAATGAAGGAGGGAATTCATCATGTCCTGTTAATTTGAGTATCACTAAGCTTCTTAGTCATCAGTGTAATACAGACTGTATCTCAGTACATAAAAGCCATTTTAATCAAGTACATAAAAATCTGCACAATTTATCTTAATAACAGTATAAAATATAATTTTAAAGACAGTCTTATTTCTATCTACATCCTTTAGAAAAAGAATCAAATGAAAAAAGATATTAATATAATGAGCTATTTAATGATAAATTTCAGATGAAAAGAAGGTGAAATATGTGGAAAATATTACAGTATGTATATTTTAGGACTATGATAATCAGAGGTTTCTGATTCAGAAATTTAATAGAAGACTCATAGTTAAACCATCATTATCAAACAGCTAAACTACAAGTGGTAAAATTTGGTTTTGTATTGAAATAAAATTCAGGGGAAAAATTATTGCCTGGCTTGAAAAAAAATATTCTGCTTTATGATAAAATATTTAGGTGTATATAATGCATATTTACTGACTTGAAACCACAGTCTTTCACATGGAAATTTAGACATATTCATCAACCTCAGAAGGGAAACATCTTTTCTTACAATATACTTAGTTCAGATTAAAAGCAATTAAAAGTAAGGTCTTTTGTTTCTTACAAAGCAGGGCTTTCCACCTCCTGCGTGCCCTGAGATCCATATTAAAAATATAAATAACACCTTAACAGAAAAACTCACCATCCTACCCCAAGTTGCTTCAATGGATCTTGTTCTGTAACTTTCATTTCTGGAGTCTCTTAACATGATCTCAATCATATTATGCGTGACCACTGGGACATAACTCAAGTTTTTGGTTCCTTGATTCTTCAGAGTGGGGATTTAGGTTTCTTTTCTTTCTCTCTTCAACGCCTATGGGTATAGGAGTGAATCATTCTCCTATGTACTCTCCTACTATGAAGGAAAGACATTACTGCTGTGCACCTTTAGTAGTTCACCACATGATACAGAACCAGTTTCTGGTTCGTTACTTTAGATATAGTTTTCTTCCCCCTTCAGATATACAGAAAGAGTACTTTCAGAGTTTAAGATTCTTAAATAAAGCAATGAAACTATCCATCAAATTTCACTCAAGCTGTCACCAGAAATTCCCTTGGGATCTAAAAAATATTTCCACAATAACAGAAACATAGCAATCATGCCAAAAAAAAAAAAAAGCTGCCAGTATTCATAAAACATCCTTCCATAAAAGACTGATTTATTAGACAGTTCCCTAAATACAAATCAGCACTGAATGTACAATATCATTTCAGTTCTATTTGCATTCTAACTTTGTGATGGAAAGAAAGCTGATGTTTGAATAACAACTACAATTTTTAATGTTGGTGTGAAGGACAGACACACTTAAACAATATTTTAACAAGCTTATCAACTAAGAATGCCCTCATATAATATTTTGAAAAGACCAGGCAATTAACACTTGAAAAGTAATAAAGATATCAAGTAAAGACTGATTAAGTCATAAATGAGATCAACTAGTTGCCAGATTTTCTATTGTATTAAGACTGTTAAGTTTTATGTCAGCTATTTAAAATCTATCCATTTAACAAGTATAGTTTTTGAGCCATTTTGCCTAATTAGAAATCTCTAAATGTCCTTTTTTTTTTTACTAAAAGCTATGTGGAAGAAGGAATCTGAAACCATATTGATCTACATGTCACTGTTAATTGTTAAATTCAAAGGAAGACAGGAGGATTGATCATCGTTTCATGTGGCATGCAGATGGACTGCAGAAGACGTATCCTGAATTTTTCTTAAGAGAAGGCTTGGTTTTGAACCTGTTTGACATCAGTAGATTTCATATACATGCGATTGAATTGTCCAAAAGAAAAAAAAAGTATAATGATAGAATCCTTAAAAAACATTTATTAATCCAGAGGTTATCCCTTTCTTTTGCAATCTCCTCTAGCACTCCCTCTGTCTGAATTTTAAACATGATGATCTTGGAATCTGACCTAAGTAACACATTTTAAATTCAGTATATCCTGAATAATTTATAGTATTGATGTGCATTAGTTTTTAAAATAAAACAGATAATGCTTAGGGTCATGGATCTCCTCTTCATAAATATATTGATATTGCATAAATGTTAGTTGGAGACAGCAATACCCAGGCAGAAGAGCAGCCAATTGTAATCCTGAGATGCTCTCAGACTCTTAGCTTGAATCAAACAATAATGAACATTGCCCTGCTGTTTTGAATGTGCTTGATCATTTACCCTGTAGGTTTGAATGACATGTTCAGTAGCATTTATTCATTATTCTGGTCATCACAAATAATAAACCTAAAAAATAAAATAAAATATAAAAAATCAGTATAGGAAATAGTAGGGAACTTACATATTCATCTTTACAGTAAGTATCTTAACAGTGATGATATTTAAAATATAAATTTTAAACAGAACCTTCTAGTGCATGAAGGTCACTGGAAGCTGTACTAGTAGCATTGGGCTGATGCCGACTGGGAAAAGCTAGCCTGTTACATAAAATGTTAGATAAGGCATCTGTGCAAAGTAATATAATTTCAAAGGTATATTGATGTTGCTGTTGTTTTGTTTTGTTTGCTTAGGAGTTTATATAAAGAGAGAGCATCTACTCCTTCAAGATTATTTGATAAAGGACTTTTTCCAAGTAGGATAATAAGGAAAAGAGGACAACAGAACATACCAGGGCACAAACCTGGTAACGGAGACAACACTAAGAAACAAAGTAGGTCCATTACATTAATTGATAAGGGCGTATAGAGTGTGAGAATGTTTATTTCAGTACGATAATTTGATGGAGAACCACTTAAAAATGGCTTTATAAGAAAAACATTTGGTAATAAGCAAAACATACAGAGGCACAGACGTGAAAAATAAGAGTGAGGCAGTAACAAGAAACACACCTTGACACTCATCCTAGTTGATGGTCTGCCAAGAAACTGTAGGAATCACTTCAGGTTTAACCTGAGAGCAGTCCTACCAAGAAGGACTTGGAAGTACTAGTGGATGAAAAGATGGAGATGAGCCAGCAGTGTGTACTTGCAGCACAATAGGCCAACTGTACTGGGGGCTGCAAAAGAAGGGGAGCCAGCAGGGTGAGGGAGGTGATTGCTCCCCTCTACTCTGCCCTCATGAGGTTCCATCTGGAGTACTGAGTCCAGGTTTGGGGTCCCTAGCACAAGAAAGATATGGAGATGTTGGAGCAGGTCCAGAGGAGGGCCACAAAGATTATCAGAGAGCCTTCTCCTACAGCACCTCTCCTGTGAAGACAGGCTGAGGGAACTGAGCTTGTTCAGGCTGGAGTAGAGAATGCTCTGGAGAGACCTTACTGTGGCCTTTCAATAATTACAAGGAAGGAGACAGTTTTTACACAGTCTGATAGAGACAGGACACAGGTGAATGGTTTTAAAACAAAAGAGGGGAAATTTAGATTAGAAGTTCAGGGGAAAGTTTTCATTCAGAGAGTGATGAAGTGCTGAAACCGATTTCCTGAAGAAGTTGTGGATGCCCTATATAAAGAGGCATTCAAGGCCAGATTGGATGGATCCCTGGGCAACCTGATCTTGTGCGTGATCTTGTCAGTGCCAACCCTGTCCACAGCAGGGAGTCTGGAACAAGATGATCTTTAAGGTCCCTTCCTACCCAAGCCGTTCTATAATTCTATGATGTAGCACAAGTGGAGACTAAGACAATTACTGTTATTTGTTACATAGAACACATATTTTTTAATGTATCAGTTGTACAAGTAAAAACCTAGATTATAAATTTTATCAACTTGTGTTTTATAAAAGGAATTTAGAGACTGATAATAAAAGAACAAGCCCTGACTTAGTACTTTATCTGCAGTGGACACAAACAGCATCAAAACTAGTTTGGCTACACATGTAAAGACATCTTAAATCTCAGTTGTGTGATAGCTAGATCCTGCTGTTTCCCTGTGCAAAAAAAAATCTTCCTACACTTTGTCAAAATATTACATAGTTTCTAATGATGTCAAGGAACCTAAAACACTGGTAATTCTTACAATGAACTGGAAACATATTTTTACTTTTTTGTTTACTCCTACAGTAACCGAAAGGGAATACTGGTGAAAAAATCTTCCTGTATGTTTTCTGTAATTACTGAGCAATTGTATCCTGCCCTCTTTTTTATGTATGCAGTTTCTCTTCTCTTACTCCTTAAAAAAAGGCTGAAGAATGCAAAGCTGTCATAAATTAAGACACAGTGCTGCAACCATTTTGTACCAGTTTGTCATGATTAAGTGTATTATTCAACAAGATTTCTCACATAAGAACTAAATTCACCAGGGAACAAGGAATTGTATCTGTTTAGATTAATTGTATATCAGTTGTGATACTATGTTTTAAAATTACACCTAATGAAAATTTGAAGCATGAGAAGCAATTGCTCATTTACCCTTCTATCTTTTTTGTTGTTGTTGTTGTTGTTATTTTTCTTAATTTTCTTTCTTTTCTTTCTTTCTTTCTTTCTTTCTTCTTTTTATTGGTTTGTTAGTTAGTAGTTTTGGGTTGGTTTGTTTTTTTTTTTTTTCTTTCTGTTTGTTTTTGGAAAAGCTAGGATTGCTATAGATGAGAATAAAACTATTCAGGAGAGCAAAATTAAATGAAAGTATGATATCTCATATTTACTCTAAAAATGACAATCCTATATAAAGCTGTAAAAGAGTCTGTCACCCATCTCTTTTCTCTTGTTACAATTGTTCTTAGAAGCAGAAAATAAAATGGTGTAAATTTACACAAAGAAGAAATGAAAGGAACCATTATCATAGAATCAGAGAATCACTAAGATTGGAAAAGACCTCCAAGATCATCCAGTCCAACTGTCCACCTATCACCAATATTTGTCCACTAAAACATGTTAGTACAACATCTATGTTTTTCTTGACCACCTCCAGGGACAATGACTCCACCACCTCCCTGGGCAGCCCATTCCAGCACCTGACCACTCTTTCAGAGAAGAAAATTTTCCTAATATCCGACCTGAACCACCCCGGGTGCAACTTGAGTCCATTCCCTCTAGTCCTATCGCTAGCTATAAGGGAGAAGACGCAAACTCCCACCTCACCAGAGCCTCCCTTCAGGCCACTGTAGAGAGCAATAAGGTCACTCCTAAGCCAGCAAAAAAAATTATTCCACAGCTTAGTCTGACAAGTTTTTATCTTTCTCCTATGTAAGAAAATCAGTAACATTTTCTATCAAGAGACAAGTAGAAATGTGATCAAGCATTACTTTGATCTGATTTAACTATTCCTCTGTCAGACAATTGGTCTGCATAAAATAACTAAGAGTAGAAGACGAACTAAAGAACTAAAATTTAACTAACTAAACTACAGCAGATAAAATGTTTGCAACTAGTATGAACAACCTAAGCAAAGAAGCATAAAATGTTTTAATGTTCAATATTTGTCATTTCTTTTGTTCATTTGACAATATTTATTTGAATTAAGCCCACATTTTATTTTTCAAATAAGATGTAGCACCTAAATCCCCTCATTTTTTCTGCTTCCTCTTTTCTTAAAATATTTTTTTGAAAATTGTATTGATTTTTAAATAAAATAATATTAAAAATAAAATATTAAAGTAAATGAATATTTGCTATATGTATTATTTTTATTGAAATAATATAATTATCTGAAAATGCTCAACTGTAAAATATTAGTAAGTTATTCCTTTAGCATCTGAGCATGTACAGGTATCATAAAGATTTGAACTACCAAACCAGTACTACTACTAATAATACTTGAAGAAACATGCAAAGCCAATAGTGGACTAACAAAACTCTTTGTACTGAAAACACAGTGGTTACAGATGGGAAATTAATACTGCTTCTAGGAAAATCTCAGAAAAAAAAAAAAAAGCTATAGAATAGTTCTATATTCTGCTGCGCATTTGTGTCTATTCTGTGGGGTCGTGGGGTCACAACTTTTTAGTAGTTTCAGTAGGATGTATTGGATTTGTTTGTTCATTTGAACAATGTGAATTCACAAAATAAAATACACAAATCTCAAGGAAAAAAAAAAGATTTTGCAATGAAGCAGAAATATCCCTTGACACTCACTAGTGTTAAAAAAGATAAAACATATATATGTATATTGGTTTATGTTTCTGCCTTTGAGGATTTGGGTTATGAGAACTACAGCCAATTGCTATCTTGTGTGAATCATACTCCTTCAATATCTCTCTGTAATCTCAGTCTAAAAATTATATGCATTATGGACTTCTACTGTTAGGACTGTATGTTATTACTCTCATTCTCACTGTTAAAAAGTTATTGAAAGTTAACTTCTTCATCACTTGCAGGACTTGGAGTGATGAATACAATGCAGTTACTGCTGTATGCATGACATGCCTTAATTTCTTTTATGAAGTCTTGTACTTATCACAGATTCTGAGTGGATTTCCTAGAGAAATAGAAATTCCTGTCAACTAAATGTACATATTTTGCCAGAAAAGCAGAGATATTAAAATAGATAATATATTATTTCCATGAAAACTGTAGACCAGGTAGAAGAAGGAGAATCTCAATGAGCAGAAACCAATGTGTGAGCAGTCACATATTTGACACCAAGAAATACCAAAAGATACTGTAGATTTGTACCTCATTGAACACCAGTGAATCCAGCTACCAGAGAAAATATTTTTGGCAGAGCAGACTTCATTTGTTTTACTGCTCATTGAACTAGTTATTTAGCATGTTATCTCATCCTTAGTAATAAAATTTTTAAATTGAGGTGGAGTAAGAGGTTCCATCTGCAGTTAGACATCTCAGTGTTCAAGTAACAGCTTCAAATTCAGTGAAAGGCAGTGCATCCAGACATTTATTTCATTAGTTGAGTTTTGGATGTTCAGTGAATCTCTTTGCAGAATTGACTGATAGTTAATCTTTATTTTAAGGACAGTAAATGAATGGGAGTTTTATTTAAAACA
Organism: Numida meleagris; assembly: GCF_002078875.1. Classification (NCBI taxonomy): domain Eukaryota; kingdom Metazoa; phylum Chordata; class Aves; order Galliformes; family Numididae; genus Numida; species Numida meleagris. The sequence goes on from NC_034409.1 coordinate 147,539,817, forward strand.
TACACATGAAGGACACTAACTATGAGTTTTCATTAAATTAAAATAAAACATTTACATAGCAAAATGAAATTCTCATAATTGCAAATCTCCAATACTGCTGTAATACTAGAAAAGAGGGAAAATGGTGTTCAAGCCATTTGCCTTTGCATGTTTCTTCTATTCATATAGATCATGATGCATCAGCATTTAGCGTTCATTTGAACTGGGAAACATTCTTGTATCTCATTCCAGTGGTACCTGATATATTGTTATTTCCATTATTAAATAAAAGACACCAGTTTCTACTGTTGTCCTTTTGTTAAAGGAAAAAAAAAAAGAAAAAAATGGCAAATCACAGGTCTGTAAGAAACTCAGGCAAGTCGTCCTACTCCCACCACTCTACCACTATAATCATTTGTGCAAGCTCTCAGTGTGTATACATTCAGCATCATAGGGAAATCACAGCTCAGTACCTAAATAAATTGAAAGGAAACTTCAGGGAAAGGGGGAAAAGAGACGGAAAAAAAAAAAAAAAGACAAAAAGGCATGTAAGTGAAATATAACAAAATGTCCTGTGACTGTCATTTGTTGAGTGCTGATTTCAGTGTTTGTTTCATCTACATTAATGTATATTCATTATGAAATATGAGAAAGCTGTTAGATCCCATATTAATTCTGAAGTTTTGTAACACAGTTTACTTTTCTGAGGCTCTGTCAATGGAACTGCATAACTATAACATCAAATGGTATTTTGGTGGTGATGCTACTTATATATGTCTTGTGTGTTTTCTCTAACTAAATAACTGAATACAAACTTAGGTAGAAACATTTCATAGGTAGTTGCAATAAACCATGTAGAGCTTCTGATAACTCAAAAACTTCGGGGAAAAAAATCATGGCAGTGAGCTCAAAGGAGAGAACCTGCCTTGCAAATAGCTGGGTGGCAAGTGAAATATGTCTACAATTTTTTTATTCTATACCATAACATTTTCAATTTACCAAAAATAAAAGTCAATTAAAAAAAAAAATCGTCCTTTCTTTTCTGATCTAATAAACCTTTGCACTTCATGGTGTTTTTGGAAGCTTACTTAAAAACTAAAAAAAGACTGACTGACTTCTCCAAAGCTCAAACCACCTGCTTAAAAAAAATGTGGTTCACTCTACTAATTTTAGTGAGTGTGCAGACAAGGGAGAAACTTATTTTAGGTTATTTATTATGATCTTTGACATTATGTTGGCAGTTATCACGTAACATATGGAGTCCTGGGGAGCCTTCACTGATCTAGACAGGAAAAGGAAAAAATTACCAAGCTTCAGATTGACATCTGAGAAGAGATCATCTTGTGCCCTCTGTTACAGTAGCCTTCTATAAACCCAGCAATTACGGAATGAATATGCTTGAATATTAAGGTCTGGTGCTTATGTAAGCAGAAAGCAATTAAGTTCCTGAGAAGCTCAGCTAATTAAGAGTGTGGTTATTTGCAAAAGATGAGAAATAAGAGTATGGGATAGTGTGTATGAGAGTTTATTTTTGTTAATGGTCTAATAAAGCAACAAACCTTGTAATGCATTAACTTGTTACATTAAAATGTCTATAAAATGGATGTTCAATCATGAAACAATCTGCTATAACATTTATTATTGAGGTCAGGACACATTAATTACAAATATTGTGAGATATTTGCAAAATTTAGTTCTGGAAACATTGTAAGGTTTTGATGCTACTAGTTAAGAGGTGATGAAAATTATGTGTTAAGCAAGTTAAAAAAGTGCTGAAATTTGTTACAGAAAATGTAAGTCTGGTGCCTAAAATACAATATACAATTCAGATGGATTGTGAGGAAAAATAGGAATCATTTTAATTTTTTTTTTCTCAGAAGTACCTTTTCTGACACCTGCCATTCATCTTGATCCGAAAGAAAACAAAGAAAACCTAATAAGGAGAGAACATTTTCACTAAATTTAACCTGTGTGAATGTTCACTTCGTGATTCTATTTTCAGCCTTCTAAACTTCAAAGGAATTTGTTTCAACGGGGAAGCAATACTGTTTTTTTCTCAGAATATACTGACTAATGAGAAAAAAAAAAAAAAAAAGGCTTAGAAGATATATATATACAAAGGGAGTTACCTTTCATCCAATAATGTACCAAAGCTGTTTTCTAGTAAGGTCAAGGAAATTAGCAGGTTTCACACATCTGCTATATGACTACTAAGCAAATCATAGAATCATAGAACAATAGAACCATAGAATCATAGAATCATAGAATCATAGAATCATAGAATCATAGAATCATAGAATCATAGAATCATAGAATCATAGAATCATAGAATCATAGA
>NC_034409.1:147542233-147604147 GCF_002078875.1 Numida meleagris
CCCTGCTGAGTGCAGGGTTGCCAACCACTAGACCAGGCTGCCCAGAGCCACATCCAGCCTGGCCTTGAAAGCCTCCAGAGATGGGGCATCCACAACCTCCTTGGGCAATCTGTTCCAGTGCCTCACCACCCTCTGTGTGAAAAACTTCCTCCTAATGTCTAACCTAAACCTCTTCTGTCTTAGTTTGAAACCATTCCCCCTTGTCCTATCACTACCCATGTAAACAGTCGGACTCCCTCTTGTTTATACGCTCCCTTTAAATATTGGAAGGCCACAATGTGGTCTCACTGGAGCCTTCTCTTCCCAAATCTAAACAAGCCCAGTTCCCTTCAACCTTTCTTCATAGGAGAGGTGCTCCAGCCCTCTGATCATCTTAGTGGCCCTCCTCTGGACCCGTTCCAAGAGCTCTACATCTTTCTTCTGCTGGGGGCTCCAGGCCTGGACACAGTACTCCAGATGGGGCCTCACAAGAGCCGAGTAGAGGGGGACAATCACCTCCTTCTTCCTGCTGGCCACTCCTCTTTTAATGCAGCCCAGAACACAGTTGGCCTTCCGGCCTGCCAGTGCACACTGCTGGCTCATGTCCAGCTTCTCGTCCACCAGGACTCCCAAGTCCTTCTCAGCAGGGCTGCTCTCAAGGATTTCTTCCCCCACGTTGTATAAATACCTGGCATTGCCCTGTCCCAAGTGCAGCACCTTGCATTTGGCCTTGATAAACCTCATTAGGTTCTCATGGGCCCACTTCTCCAGCCTGTCCAGGTCCCTCTGGATGGCTTCCCTTCCCTCCAATGTATCGACTGCACCACTCAGCTTGGTGTCATCTTGTCAACGGTTTACGGGCATTAGGCCCAGTTCCGTGACGAAGGGGACGGGGGACCCCCGGGCCCACGTCCCGGGAAAAGGGAAAAGGGGAAAAGGGTAGGGAGATGGCCCTGAGAGCAAAGAACAGCGGCAACAATCTGAGGAGAAACAAACTAATTTACTAAATAAGATATTGGAATGCAAAACAACACACTATAATACAATATAATTACCATTTAAGCTGAGAAATCCAATACAGAGAGAGAGAATGTCCCATAATCAAGGTAGGCCTTACTCTACTACCGACGATAAGACAGCTGGAGATTGAGGTGCTGCCAAGATGAGAGACGGCGGAAAAAAGGGACGAGGTCTCGTGATCTGCAAATTTTTATACTGCGAGCTTTTATCTTTTCCCTCCGGCTGGAAAATGGTAACAGAGGAGCAAAGTACCTTGGGGACTGTAGTAGTCCTTCTCTTCTGAGAACCAGGTACATTCACTACATGATGTTATGATGTGGAGTACCAATAACCGAAAATCATAAAACCATGACACATCTGCAAATTTGCTGAGGGTGCACTCGATGCCATCGTCTGTGTCATTGATGAAGATGATGAAGAGCAATGGTCCCAAGACTGATCCCTGAGGGACGCCACTTGTGACCGGCCTCCACCCTGACATAGAACCATTAACCACAACACTTTGTCTGAATCCAGCCAACCAGTTCTTCCTTCAAATCCACATCTCTCCAATTTAGAGGGAGGGAAGTGGTGAGGGACCATGTCAAAGGCTTTGCAGAAGTCCAGGTAGATGACATCCATCGCCCTCCTCCCATCCACCAATGCCGTCACTCCATCACAGAAGGCCACCAGATTGGTCAGGCAGGATCTGCCCTTGGTGAAGCCATGTTGGCTGTCTCAGATCACCTCCTTGTCACATATGTGCCTTGACATGTCTTCTAGGAGGATCTGCTCCATGATCTTCCCAGGCACAAAGGTGAGACTCACCGGTCTGTAGTCTCCCGGGTCTTCCTTTCTCCCTTTCATAAAAATGGGAGTAATGTTTCCCTTTCTCTAGTCACCGGGGACTTCAACAGATGGCCATGATTTTTCAAATATGACGGAGAGCGGCTCGTCAACCACACCCGCTGTCTCTCTCAGAACCCTGGGATGGATATCATCTGGCCCCATAGATTTACATACATTCAGTTGCATGAGGAGACTTGTTCCACTGTTACAGTGAGATGGAATCCAAAAAAAAAAAAAAAAAAAAATCAGAGTTCAATGATAATACCCATAAACTTGAGAATTGGAAGACTGAGGTAAATCGATGACACCTCACCCAAGCCATGATAAATACATGCCATATCTGTATGAGAGATGAGTCTCAGGCAGTACTGAATTCAGTCTGAATACAGAAAGCATGTGACATTTTTTGAAAGCTGAGGTGAAGGTAACTGTGGAGCTTGAACTACTGTACGTCATGAGGAATATCTGAACTGTATCGACCTGTTGTCTGAGAAATCAGGAGAATAGCATTGGTTTAATAATTTATTTAGTCCTAAAAGAGAATGCATGACACATCTGCCCCATTTCTACACTGCAAAGCATGTTAGTTTGAAATTTATTTGAAGTGGCAATAGGGTGCATAGGCCACATCAGAAACTGACAGTTATATGGTACTCTTGGTATGTTAACTCTGCGCCATCTTTCATTTTCCAAAAGTTTGAAAAGCAGGAGTTTGAACATGTGACTATGAGGAAAAATAAACCAAGACTAAGACATGTAACAGATAATATAAGTCTTTGCAATCCTTAGCAGCCTTCAGACTTTTGGAGAACACACAGAAGAAAAAGGAGGACTTGATATAAATGATAAATACTATAGTAAGTGTCAAAATTGGTGTAAATATTTAACAGGTATTACTAATAATTTTTAATGACACTAAATTCAAAGAATTATTATTATCATTACAATATCTGATTGAAATGATGCACAGTTATGTACTGTAGTGGTACACAAAATACCTTTATTTAAAATACCTTTATTTATTTTTGGTTGCTTTAGGAAAATCACTTTTATTTAAATCCTTACTTGGATCTTTCCTTTTGCAGACTTTTGAGAAGTAAATTATATAAGAACTCATTAGCATAAATGAAGATTTCAGTTCATTTATATTAATTACTCACAGGAACAAAGTGAATTGCATGCAATATTTTATTGCAAACAATGAGTGGTTTTATCCTTATAAAGCAAATATATTTATAAACATATAATAAAGTTAGGCCAATTTCTTACAGCATAAATAAATCAGTGATGTAAAGAACTGTGAATATTCCTTCCCTCATTCCCTTCTTCCCATTTGAATCTTCAGCATACTGAGTATTTTGGATCAGAGAAGTTATAAAGATAATAATAATAATAATGGAGGAGAAAAAAATAACAATCAATATAAAAAATCCTCTATCATGGAAATGATATGCAAACAGAAAAGAGATTTAAAAAAAAATCAAGCTTGTTATATATTTTGATTTTTTATTTGTTAGTGGACTTATCTGGAGAAAAATTAAATAACTTCTCTGATTTTTTCTCAGTTTCTTTTGTATTTTGTAATGTTCATTTCAAACAGTGAAGGTGTAATCTGATCATGGAAAATAAAAATTTTATTTTCTAAAGAAGGAAATAAGAATGGGTCTTGTTTACATGATATTTTGAGTCATCAATTTCTTTTCAATAAATATAATTCATGCAAAATGCAATCCTATGAGTATGAACACCAATAAACAAATTCAGTAATGTGGATTTTCATGCTTGCAAGAGGAAACTATTGTTAACTTTAGGATATATTTTATCTGTGGGAAAAAAAAAGACCTTGATATTTTCTACCATGTCCACTTTCCTGGGATCTACCTGAGAGGTACTCCATTCATTCTGCAGGTGCACAAATACTCAGCAATAGGCTTCAGAGGATGTTCAGATATCTGCTGACTTGTGATATGACTGATAAGTCAAAAAATCCCCAGTTCATCAACAGCACGTTTGGGATAGTCACACACAACTTTGAGTACACGAATAGAGTACGATACACATGTTTCTCAACCAATCTTCTGTTGTCTCTGACTACTGACCTGCTCTGTTAGTCACAGCTGGAAATGAAGCCCTCCCTGCATGGGGCTGTGCAGCAATGTCAGTGCTGCTGCCATCACACACCAGTGAACACACATCCCTTGGAAAAACCTGTTAGAAGAAGTCCCTATAAAGAAAAGTACAGTAACTCCTTTCTGATTGCAGTGTAAGGTGGATGTTTCTCCTGTTTCTTCTGCAGACTGGGCCAACAGTCTCCAAAATCATTGTTTAAACTCTGAAACAGAGTTGCAGCAATTTGATTTGTTATGAAAATCTGATACGTGTTTTATTAGAAACCAATAATTAATAATATTGACAAGAACCTATGTTTTCTGGGTTTGGTACATCACAATACCTTTCCAAAGTCAGTAAGCATATTAACCAGTGGACTGACATCCTCTGTCTGTCATTATTATGCTTGGTGCGGAAAGTATGGAGAAGAAAATCTTGAAATATCATATTTATACTAACATATACAAGATATAATGGATCTAACTGACAATAGTTGCACTTTTTATTTTTAGTTTGCTTACAACTGCCAGAAACATCCTCAGTATCAGTTGCCTACTTATGACAAGTTCCTTCATATTACTTGGGCCTTTGCAGATAATACAAAACCTTGAGAATAACACTACAGCTTTAATTAATTCAATTTAATTTCCTGTATGAAATCATTCTAATATATGTGGATAAACTATTGACAGCTTTCATATGTCATTTGAATAACCCATTAAATAAGCATAAGAAAAGAATAATCTGGGGGCAGTATACGAAACTGTTAAGGTCAATGATAAGACTTTCCTGGATTTCAAAACTATTTTAAGAACATTTTTAATATACCAGTGATGTACATCATTTTGGTTTATGTTTTGATGTTATTCTGTCTTATCTCATTTCATCTGAAAATAAGCTAAAAGGATAATAACAATGTGTGGCTATTAAAGCCACGTTGAGGACAATGCCTCAATGCTCCACTGTAGCTGTTGACAGTGAGGGGTAAAAAATACCAAGGCTGTATTTCACACTCATGGTTTTGTTAAAAAGAAACAAAGCCTAACTTTTTTTCTTGCATGAACATGAAAACTACCTTTTACAATGTAGCTTGCACTGAATGATATTCAGAGCCAGGGCTTAAGACACTGTCAGCATGAAGATTCGCTTAGCTTTTGGTTGGACTTTGGGTTCCTCAAGGCTTTTCTCAATTATTTTTGCCTCATGTATTCCATCAGCTCTCCCTTTTCACACTTTGAAAATTCAATCTAACTTCTCATTTCCGCATAAAAACTAATGAATAGTTGTTCATTTGGACATGTTATTCTGGGATTTTTTAATTAGATTTGCACTTCAGACAAAAAAAAATCACCTATTCCTGTCTTGTAAGAAAAAGAAGGAATTTTATCTAAAATGTGTAGAATAAACTGTAAACATTTAAAATAGATAGTTTAAATAAGATGAAGATTTTTCTCATCTTAAACCCACTTCCTGGAATACTATATCTGTCTCTAAATGGATCTAAAAAACTAAGAGTTGATGCATGACTTACACATAGGATCCTCCCCATGACATATTTCAAGTATCTGTTTCCACTGATGTCACAGAGTTATCTTTAGATCTACCTCTGTCCATGACAGGGGGACAGTAGACCCACAGACCGACTGGCCCAAAAAAGACAGAAGGGTGTGTGGGGGGGGCTATTGACGGTTTACGGGCCAGTTTGGCCTGATTCTGTGACAAATGGTGCAAAGGGACTCACAGAATCATGCCCAGGAAAGGGGAAAGGGGAAAAATGGGAAAAAGAGGAAAGGGTAGGGAGATGGGAGGTGGACCTAAAAACAAAACAGCAGCAACAATCTGAGGAGGAAAGTTAATTTACTAAATAAGATATCAGAATGCAAGATAACACAACATAATACAATATAATTGGAATTGAGGCTAATAAATCAAGTAGAATGAGAGAGAGTGTGTCCAAAACCAAAAGCCTTACTCTAAAGCTGAAGGCGAGACGTCTGTGGAGCACGCACTACTGAGATGAGCAGCAAAAAAAGAGGCAGTCTCATGACCTCCCAACAGTTTTGTCTTTCCCTCTGAACACAAAGTCCTCTGGGGTATGTAGTTCTTCTTCTCTTCTGAGAACCAGGCACACGGAAAATAGGCAGTCCACAGAACTGAAGCATTAACTCTTTAACACCCAGTGCTTTACATGATGTTGTGATGTGGAATACAGATACCAAAAAATCATGAAATCATGACAATTGATTAAATAGTAAAGATAAAGAAATCCTTTGAAAGTAATATAATTTCAAAAGATACCCAAAATTTTCCTGCAGGTATGATGTTTAAATTTGATTGGATTTTGTTTCTATTTTCTATTTCAGCAACTTACTTTTTGCTCTTTTTACATTACATCGTACATGACAACATATGTAAAATTTTTCAGTTTATCTAACCAAATTCTGGGTAACTAATATTATCACAGCTGTGGACCACAAATATGATTTTTTATAGATAAGAATTTATTTCACTCATTTAACTTAAAGTCAAATGTCAATTACACTGCAAATCAAAAGTTGAGACTTTAATTTCTTTATGCAGTTCAGCAGTTATTAACTCCCACCTTGAGGATATTGTATGACTGGATTTTAAAACTAATGTCAATACATTTTCATGTATAGTACCTGCATAAACTACTGCTGATAAATTTTGCCTAAGGTGTCAGAGATATGAACACTGAATCTTTGAGAAGGACAAGAAACATTCATGAAAAATGGGTCAGTTGCTCTGCTTGGTACAGATAAACATAAAAAATGACCCCTGTCCCACCTAGTATGGCTCACTGTCATCTGAAGAGGAGTGTTGTGTATTCCCAGCTTTCATCATTTTAAGGTGAGGCATCTAGTCTAAACTGTTTTATTAGATTCCCTTCAAACTCAATGAAGTTGAATTGCTTGGACAGTCTTATTACTTAGAATGCACTCGTATTCCCGCAAGAGTCACCTCTGTTTCCTACAGCTACAAAAGGGCCTAGACTGGTATATCTCAGAAATACACTCCACTAACTTTTTAAAACATTTTTTCTTCCTTTATTTTTTTGAGTTACATAAGAGCAAATTCTATCTCAGAAGCATTACGTTCATGTCCTGAGGTCAGACAGTCTGGTGGTGAAAAGGTCCAAATAGTTTAGTCATTAGGCAATTATGCTATGCATCCAGCATGCCTGTTTCAATCTCAAACTGACCTGAACGATTTTAGAATGATGTTAAAATGCCTTTAATTTCTGATGAACACATGAAATTGCAGTTGCAAGTATTTTTCTTAAGGTTGAAATTAATAAAATTTATATTATCAGATTTCATATAATAAAACTGTAAAGAAGTCCTAACTGTTGCCAGTTTTTCGGCTTCCCACTTAATAAAAAGTTATTACGGAACATGAACTATATTGAGGTGTTAAAGCTAGAACAGAACGGGAAGATAAAGCAGAGAAGCCAGTCGTTCATGACCTGAACACAATGATCTGGGTCGAAATGATACAGAGATTAGAGACAGTTAAAAAAAAAAAAATAGACGTAGCACATACTGAAGCATAGACTCTTCATCAAACACTCCTGCTCAAAAGCAAACAAACAAAAAAACAAACAAAAATGAGATAAAATACGCACCAGAAAGAATGAAATTCTATATCTACACAGTTTTATATTGGGAAAAAAAAAAAGAGATTTGTCTGTTTGCTCTATACTTCTATTTGTCCTGTTGGAGTGATGAGCATAGTAGCGACATAGCCTAGGGCAGGCTTTAGGTGATAGGAAAAATTCTAGCAACACCAGGCACCTCCTCTGTGCACAGTAGCTGAATAGTTGGATGTGCTATCCTTTACTATTGATCCTTTACAAACATCTGCACCTCTGTCATCGATCATGCCTTCCCCACTTTCTTCTCTTTATTTTTCTACTATTCTGTTGTTACATCTAACTAATGTCTGCACTGCCCATATAATTATTCAGACGTCTGCTGCCATTATATTCACTTTGCTGCATATTTTGCAGCAAATGCCAAGTAAACTGTGGGGGGATGACGTAACAAGTAGGAACCTTAGAATAAATAAAACAGGGCTGAAAGAGTCCCCACTCAAATATATGCACAAAAATAAGGAATTGCCTATAAGATAGGATAATGGGGGAAGATTTTACACATTTTCTGGGAAAGGTGCACCACTTGTGTCTTTGAAGTGCCTGTATAGCAATGTGTGCACATGGAACAAACAAAAGGAATTAGAGGTATGCCCCAAGTTACAGGGCTAAGATCTCATTCAGATGGCAGAAATATGGTGGGATAGCTCACATGTTTGTAGTGCTGCAGAAGGTAGTCTTTTATAGAAGGTCAGTCTAGGAGGATCTACTATTTAAGTCGCAAAGCAGAGCCACAGGAATGGACATCTGCCTGGAGTCAATGAGAAAATTGGTCATGGAATTGTAGAATCATAGATTGGTTTGTACTGAAAGGGATCTTAATAATCACTTGGTTGTAATCTCCCTGTCATGGGCAGGAATTTCTCCCACTACATTAGATTGATAAAAGCCCCATCCAGCTTGGCCTTTACCACTTCTAGTGATGTAGCTGAACAGGGAAGAGGACCTGGTGACAAAGGAAGTGGAAAAGCCAGTGGTACTCAATACTTCAGTGTTTTTGTCTTTGGTTGTACAATTTGCCTTTAGGAATCCCAGATCCAAGAGACTAGTGGGAAATTCTGTAACAAGGATGGGGTTAGGGAACATTTAAACAAGCTGAATACAAACAAGTCCATGGGACTTGATGGGATGCACTCATGAGTGAGTATTGAGGGAACAGGCTGATATCAATGTGAAGCATTTTGTCAGTATATGTAGAAGGAGAGCGTCTGATCTCTTAAAGGTACTCAGAAAAGGGAGCCTTTAAACTAGAAGATTCAAAGACAAACCTAACTGACTGATGATAAGGAGGTGTTGTATTAAGAACAAACAAACAAGTGACATTACTTGGTAAGGTTATTTGGAGCGTGAGAATGTTTAGTTTTTTCATTTGGGAGGATAAGTATAGAGAAGGAGACAGAAACACAGAGTCATAAAACCTGGCTAATTATCATTTAAAAAAATACATTAATCAGAAATAAATCTGATCTATCCCACTAATTGATGGAATAGGAAGAAAATAATGGACTTTACAACCACAAATGCAGACCTGAGGGTCTAAGATGTTGGTTGGGGTGGGTGGGACCATGCAAACTGATGAAGTAATGTGCAGAGGAAGGGGGAGAAGGGAGGAACAAAAAAGAGTTTACACAGAAAGAGATATAAAAGTTGCCAGTCAAGTGTACTAAAGGACAGGTCAGAATGATTTTCTGGCTGAGCCCTGTGCCTGATCACTGAAGTCTGTCCTACCTTACTGAAATAATTTTTTCTTAGCTATCTCTCTGCAAAATCTCACTTTCTATTCCATGTTAAAGGACAAAGTGCCCACTGCTGCTGAGACTTGTATGTGTGTGAGTGAAAACTGGTGTCAGCTACTGGAGTCAGCCTGGGGGTATGGGTGCCCCTGGCCTGTGGTGCCAACTAATGGAGTGACTGTCATCTCAGTATCAGTTTCTGGAGCAATCAGATGTCTTTAATCTCCAGCCTCTGGAGTGGAAGCAGTGTATATCCCCAAGCTGGATAATGGAGAGACCAGCATGTGTGAAGCAAGCGTGTGTCTCAGCACAAGCAGCTGGAACAGGGTTGCAGGTCACAGGCACAGCCTGGGCAGGTGATGAGTCTGTATCTTCCCCAATTTGATGTGCACTGGGTATGTGTGCTGCTGAAGGCACCACCTTGTCTGTGGCAGTCTCTGTGATCACCTGTGTCAGCATTCTCTGTGTGTATGGTTTTGTGGATATGTCTGGGACACACACTCACCTTTGCTACTGGTTAAACCTTCAGCAGGGTCTTGGACCAGGTGACCTCATCACTTCCAAACTAAAACATTCTGTACTTAAATTACATAATTGTACAGCCACTGAGTCTGTCATACCAACAGAGAATGTGCGATTTTGGGGATCATCACAGTTCTGAGAATTATTGCTTTGAAAATTATAGCATTCACTGTACATCATGGAATACAAGAATGTGAATCACTCATGACCATGGAAACTGATTCCTAACAGTCACCAGGTTAGTCTATGAGAGTTATACATGAATAACATGAAAATTGCAATAATAAACTGTGCTGAATGGTGCACTGTCTTTGGACACAAAGCACAACCAGATACTTTCATTCTGATTTTATTTATTATTTTAGTTATTTTTGAGTGAAAAGATAACAACAACAACAGCAAAAAAAAAAAAAAAAAGCATAAGAAGTCAGGTCTCCAGGGCAGAGCACACTCCATGACCTTTCAACAAGGTTCAGCTGAACTGTAGCTGTTTGTTTTTTTGTTCTTGTTGTTTGTTTTCAGTAAAATTCTGAAAAGCAAATAAAAAGGAAATAAAACAACAACTGTACATAAAATGTTACAAAGTAAAAGTAAAACATTTGAACAAAGGAGATCAGAAACATCTGATACCTTTTGGTCTCATTCCAGGTATTGCTTACTTGAATGTTAATAGTTTGTTTTTCATCAGTTTCTCTTGTATTTCTTTTTTTCTGTTCCCAATGTCATAGAGATATATCAGGTATAGCAGTCACAGATATGTTTGGGGTATAAGGTGACAATTTTCTATGTATAATGAACTGGAAAAATAAGTTTCATAACTATTACCTAGTATTATTAATATTTTTCCTTGTAATAGAAAAGAAAAAAAAAACACTGTGATTGTTGCTATACTATATCATTTTTCATTGGATTCTTAGTCTCAGTGCAAATCTGATATGGAAGTCTCTATATTAGTAGATACTCTAGGCTTTTTAATTGCATTAATTTATTTCAATTAATTTTGTTTATTTCTAATTTCACGGTATCTTCAAAGGTGCTTGAAGATGAACCTATGCTTTTCGGAGATATCATTTTCTTCTTGTAACAGACTTATATAGAAGAAATTATTCCAGTGGAACTGCTTCTGATTTTTTCAGACATGCTGATATGACCGAGGATAATTCCAGAAATGATCACTGAGTGAATGAGAGAAGTTGAGCTAGTAATAATATAGTTATGAGTAGCCACAGAGTGCAAGAAAGTGATGTTTGTTACATGGAGCATAGACAAACAGGCATATCATACTAATAGCAGAAAAGGACATTATATGCTAAAATATTCTTAAGTACATAAAAGCTAGCTTGTAAATTTATTCTCTGATTGATCAATCTACTAGATAAAATTGTAGTGCTGAGCTACTAAACAATTCTAAGCCTCAGGAAGAAGGTATGACTTGTGCAATGAACCATGTGAACAGCGACACTGATAGAAAGGAACATCAATTTTGGTATCAGTAGATTTAAGAAAGTAGAGAAGAAACACATTGATCTGAGGAATGATACCAATGGACCAAGAAAACGTGTAGTTACAGGCAGTTAAAAAAAAAAGAAATTTGAATTTTACTAACAAAATAAAATAGAATGCAACAATAAACTGGTGGGGTCATCTAAACTTGCATCACTTTGACAGTGAAGTAACTACTTGTGATTCCATTTAATAACCTAATGTATCTTCTTTTTAGACTGTTGTAGCAGGCGTGTCACAGACCTCGGTTTGTAACACGGAAAGGCCCTTCCCCATATGCTTGTTATTGGTTCGCCTGAGAGGCTGTCGTGGACACAGGGCTTGAGCTTCTCAGTTTTCATAATAAGGAGCACAACAACTCCGTCTATGGCCTGTCGGAAGTGACAGGTCAGAAGCGGGAGATTCAATATGATTGGCCAGGAGCACCGCGTGAGCTTCTGGAACAGTCTAGCAAGAAGATAAGAAACACTATATATTTCTTTAGCTTTTACCAATAAACGCCATTTTGCTGCACATCATATTGATGCTGTGTGTGGTATTTGGCCAGGACCGGGTTTAGGTTCCTTTCGTGCAAGAACAATACAAAAAGGGGTCGCCGGAGCTCGGTAACATTAGACTTACTTAATTTTGAGGAATTCTTAGCTTTAATGCTTTTTCAGATCAAACTCTCAGCAACATTTCAGTGCAGATGTTCTGGAGGAATAGGTATGTCTGTTGCATAAGCTCTCTTGCAGTATAAGGACAGCATAAGGTACATTAGCAGAACACGAGTCTTGCATAATCATTTGCCTGATATGCTAAAAGAATTTAGCTTCTGATGAAGCATATTGATTTATGAAGCCATCTTTAGAAAATAGCTCAAGAACACAAAGGAAACACTAAATTGAAGGAGCATGATGGAATTAAACAAAAGAGTTTGTAAGAAGATATGAAAACAAAGAAAGATGGTCCCCAATACCAGGTAGAATTATTAAAAAAAGCATTTGGAATCCTGAAAAAAGCAAGAACTGAATGAGGAAAAAATAGAAAGCAGTTTTGACAGTCTTGTCTTCTGAGGTAGACTCATATCATTTAAGTAGTACTTTGTATAAAATGTGCACAGCTATTTGGACAAATACTTATTAAAAAAAGAAGAAAAAAAAACTCCACATCTACATCACTCTAGAAATGACTATACTGGAAAGAACTGCGTGCCATTATCAAAGTCTCCATTACAGGCAAAATACTTTTGAGCAAGCATATAGCCTGCAGAAACAAACTATACAGAAGAAAAGGGGACTTAATCTTTGATCATGGATCTATCCTTAGCTGAGCTGACTCCATGAAGTAAGCAATCACGTGCTTTGAAAAGACTAATGCTTACCACATTCAACACAGTGAATCCAAATGGAATTTTCTACTGTATTTAACAAAGCCTCTTAAATTCATAGGACTTTTAAAATGCCTTCTTTAAAATAACTTCACAATGATTAGGAAACAATTTGCTTTGTATGTGGAACTGTTTAACAGTGGGAAACTAATATGCATATATACAAGTGAAATTAAAGTGATACTTAAGTAAGTGATGAACAATGCAGAAAGCACTTGCTTGTAAGTAATTGTTTATTAAGATCTCCAAAGCTGATTATTAGGCATTGAGTTGCTAGAAAAGTCAATAATTGGGCCATAAAAAATATCAATTTTTCATTTGGGAAATTCACTTTAGCACTTCTGTTTGTTTGTTCTTGTCTACACATTACTCTTTTCTGATAAACTGAAAAGACTTTTCTAGAATAAATCACTGAGTTTGTTTTTATTTTGCTCAGTACGTAATGAAACCCAATGAGTTTGTGAAGATATTTGAAATGTTCATTTACAGTTTCCCCAAAATTCTAATACTCTTTTTAGGTAGCTTGCCTAATTTTGTTCATTTACATCTGACTCTTCACTTTAACCAACAGTTTAACCATATCCAATTGAATATAGAGCAATATATCATTTGAATTTTTTACATAGAAAACTGTGACTTATCTTGCAAAATGACTAAGCAAATCCTGAGCAGTGTTTTATTTTTGTTTTGCTTTGTTCTGCTTTGAGTTTTCAGACCTAGAATGGAAAATATCACCATCTTATAGTCAATATGGAGGTAGGTGCTCCAAAAGTAATGTCTTCTATTTGTTTCCATAGAAACTACAACAGCTACAAAGAGCACAATAACACTATGTTATTTTTCTGCCTATTTGATCTTCATCTTGAAAATGTTGTTTATTTGGGTCACTCTTGGCATGTTTTCCCCTCTATTCTGCATGTAGCCACAAAAATATTTGCTCTTGTTTTTTACATTTCTTGCACGCTTGCATAAAAAGTGTGCATAAAATGTGTTGTGCTTGCCAATGCTACAACATAGCTAGATACTTGCATACTACTGTTGGTTATAATATTTCAGTATAATTATATTTGGGCTTAAAGAAAATTCATTTTATCTAGATTATTACAATTATATGTATCACATGTCTCTGCTTAGGATATATATAATATATATTTATTTATTTCTATGTTGCTTGTTTTTCTCAAGATTTTCAATTCCACACTCTGATGGTCACTGCAGTCAAGACTGCCCTTTACCATCACATCTTCCACAGTTCTTCTTCATTTGTGACTAAAAGTATGTGAATATATTTTTTTTCACATTTGTGAACAAAAACATATCTCATAGCATATTCATCAGTCATTTGCGTCAATTTTCTGCAAAACACTCCAAATTTCTCTTCTACTGCTTGTACCAATCTCCATTACCCTTTGAGCAGTTATCTGAAAATAGAAATTTTTATTTCAGTTGTCTAAAGGCTTCATCTGCTTCTTCTCTTTGATGACGCTTTAACTTATTCATACCTTGTTGTCATCCATACAGGTCTATCCTCTTATCATTATTCATAATGAACTGCTCAAGCAGCTCATTCCGAGTTTCAAGGCAAACTACAGACACAACAGACACTCTTTTGCATTGTCAGCCTTCTTCCTTGCCTTCCTCATCTGTCATTCCTGAAAAGCCTGTGCCTAGCCACTGGTATTTCAGCCTTGTGACTTATTTCACCACTTTTCAGTAATCTCGGTAAGGTCATGGACATGTAGCTGTGTATGAGTTTGTAACTTCCATTTGTTTTCCATGCTTGTCTATAACTATGAGGGCTGAAAGCAGACTCTCCTATTTTATTATGCTGATCCTCAATGACAGTAGAGGATGCTGGTGGTATGGCAGTAGAGGCTGAACCTCCCTGCCAGTATTCTGTTACATGTTGTTGCTGTGTGACAGATAGCAGCAGAGAAGCAATCTGACAAAAATGGTGTCTGGCATGGAAGTGCATATGAAGCAAAAGTGTGTAATTGAATTCTTCCGTGCAGAAAAAATTGCATCCACTTACACTCATTAGCATTTGCTGAACATTTATGAAGAGCAAACTGTGGATGTGAGTAGAGTGTGTTTCAGCAGGGGCAACAGAGACAGTGGGTCACCTCCTCTGATGCAGATTTTTACAGGCACAGTATGCAGGCTCTTGTTCATCAGCGCATAGCTACTGGCAGTAACGATGTTGAAAAATAGTGTTTGGTACCTGAGAATTTGATTTATCAAATAATGTTATGGTTCTCTTTGTATCTGTTGTAGTTTCCATGGAAATAATTAGGAGACATTACTTTCAGAGTGACCTATGCGATATGCATATACAGCTGACCACACAGTTCAAAACAGGAAGATAATGTTGCTTTTACCAGCACTTGCATAACACATGGTATTCAGAAGCCACTTGGACATAGTCCTAGGCAACCTGCTCTAGGCTTCTCTGCTTGAGCAAGGAGTTGGATCTGGTAACCTTCAGAGGTCCCTGATAACCTCAGCCATTCTTTGATTCTGTGAACAGAATAGACTGAATATTTCTGTGTTTGTTTGTTTGTTTGTTCAACTACTCAAGCAATTCAAATTGTGGTCTCCTAGTGTATTATTGTCAACGGTTTACGAGCGTTCGGCCCAGTTCCGTGACGAAGGGGACGGGGGACCCACGGGCCCACACCCCGGGAAAAGGGAAAAGGGGAAAAGGGTAAGGAGATGGCCCTGAGAGCAAAGAACAGCGGCAACAATCTGAGGAGAAACAAACTAATTTACTAAATAAAATATTGGAATGCAAAACAACACACTATAATACAATATAATTACCATTTAAGCTGAGAAATCCAATACAGAGAGAGAGAATGTCCCATAATCAAGGTAGGCCTTACTCTACTACCGACGATAAGACAGCTGGAGAGTGAGGTGCTGCCAAGACGAGAGACGGCGGAAAAAAGGGACGAGGTCTCGTGATCTGCAAATTTTTATACTGCGAGCTTTTATCTTTTCCCTCCGGCTGGAAAATGGTAACAGAGGAGAAAAGTACCGTGGGGACTGTAGTAGTCCTTCTCTTCTGAGAACCACGTACATTCACTACATGATGTTATGATGTGGAGTACCAATAACCGAAAATCATAAAACCATGACAATTATACGAGTACATTTGTACACACAGACACATCCAGTGACTGGCCTTAAACACTGAACATATCTGGCAGCTGGCCTCAGAACCCGCTGGTCTATCTGTGTCTTGGTGACTGGATCCAGAAGCCCAGAGGTCCACACTTCCATTCCACTTGCTCAGGCCTCTTACACTTTTTGTTAGCTGTTCTAGCTTGAAGTTCACTCAGGTTCACACATACTCAGAATAAAGCATGGACCCACACAAAAATAGGTGGAAATAGGATATGGTAAGAATAAATGAGAGACTGCAGTCATCACAACTCAGTCAAATAAGCATGCTGACCAGCAAGCTCTTAACACTCTGCAGGCTCATTTCATCCCTTGTCCTCTATTTTCCAACAACTACTCCTCACTGATTCACTTTGATTCTTACCTTTCACTGTCTTTGGTCCTTCTCCTAAATCTATCCCATAGCATTACTCACATTCCTGCTTAAAAACATTCTGTAAGATCTTAGGCATTGTCAGAAAATGTTCCTTCCCTTGCATACTGAGTCCTATAAGAGTAACCTCTTTACTCTGTAAGGCAATCTAAGGACGACTTTTTCGGGGGACTCTTCCCAGTGAGTCTCACATTGATTACAACAATCTCAGTGCCCTCCTCAACAGCCCTGGGAGCAGACAGGTCAATTAACTCTCTTTTCACCAATCTGGTGATTGGCTTCCCCTGTTCCATTATTCCCCTGGTCTCTGTTTAAGGAAATCATCAATTTCTTTCAATTCAATACAGGTTGAGGCCTGTATTTAGCGGTGTTCCTCAGGGTTTGATGCTGGGTCCAGTCTTGTTCAACGTCTTCACCAATGACCTTGATGAGGGCATAGTGCCCACCCTCTGCTGATGATACGAAGCTGGGAGGAATGGCTGACACACCGGAAGGCTGTGCTGCCATTCAGAGAGACCTGGACAGACTGGAGAGTTGGGTAGAGAGGAACCAGACGAGGTTTAACAAGAGCAAATGTAGAGCCTTGCATGTAGGGAGGAATAACTGCATGCACCAGCACAGGTTGGGGGATGACCTGCTGGAGAGGAGCTCTGTGGAGAGGGACCTGGGGGTCCTCAAGGACAACAGGTTGGCCATGAGCCCGCAGTGTGCCCTGGTGGCCAAGAAAACCAGTGGCATCCTGGAGTGCATTAAAAAGAGTGTGACCAGCAGGTCAGGGGAGGTGATCTTCCCCCTGTACTCTGCACTGGTCAGGCCTCACCTGGAGTATTTTGTCCAGTTCTGGACTCCTCCATACAAAAAAGACAGGGATCTCCTGGAAAGAGTTCTGCGGAGGGCCACAAAGATGATAAAGGGCCTGTAGCAACTCCCACATGAGGAAAGGCTGAGTGACCTGGGTCTGTTCAGCCTCAAGAAAAGAAGACTTAGAGGGGATCTGATCAATGTCTATAAATAGCTAAGGAGCGAGTGTGGTGGAATATTTGACGGACAGTGGGCATATTTATTAGAACATGCTCGAGTAATCCCTGGAGTGTCCTTGGCGGCCTGAGACGAGGAACAGCTGCTGTGTTGCAAGGTCAAGCATCTATGCCTCCAGGTTGTGCTCTATGGGACTGCTAACCATTATCTAACTGCAAGAATGCCTATGTGATGATATCCGCTGTCCAACTAACAGTGTTGTAGCGCGCGATGCCTACCTGATGCTCTATAAATGTTGTAGTCGAATTGCAATAAATAAGCACTACGCGATAACCATATTGGTACAGCGGGTGACTTCGGCGTGATTGTTGCGACATGCGAGAGGCAAAGGGACAAGGCCAGACTCTTTTCAGGGGTGTGTGGCGATAGGATAAGGGGAAATGGCCACAAGCTGAAGCATAGGAAGTTCTGCACAAATGTGCATAAGAACTTCTTCACAGTGAAAGTGACGGAGCACTGGAACAGGCTGCCCAGACAGGTTGTGGAGTCTCCTTCTCTGGAGACATTCAAGACCCGCCTGGACACGTACCAGTGCAGCCTGGTCTAGGGAGCCTGCTTTGCAAGGAGGATTGGACTCGATGATCTCTAGAGGTCCCTTCCTGCCCCTACAATTCTGTGATTCTATGATTCTGCGATTCGCACAGGAAGCAGCAGCCACCATCATTGTTCCAGAATCCTGAGGATGGATTCTGGTCTCCCATGCATCCCCACTGGACTGCTACCAAAAATACTGCACTTGTGTTAATGGCAAATCATGGAAATGTATGCCATAGTATCAATATAGATCACAGCATATTATAGACCTTATTGGCAAAGTCTTCATGATAGAGAATTAACAATGCAGGGAAAACTTTCTTGATGCATGCATGTCCCAGTGGAATAAGGGACAGTTTTATTCAAACTCTATGTTTTTCAGAAAGATTTATTTATGGTTTTTAGCCTATTTACTAAACTGATTGGAGCAGTTTATAAAAATCTCACTTTAAAAAAATGTTATTTACTGCATACAGAAGATCTTTCTATCTCTAATCCATCTTTCTGAGAGAAAATTAGCATAATTCAAACATAAAACCCACCAAAAAATATTTTACTGGAACTGATATGATGTGTGGTGCATATATAATGATGATTTTCATTGTTAGAGAAGAGTTTAAAATAGAGTGCAAATAAGCATTACTTTCACAGGCCTAGAAAAACTCTTTTTGTAGTAAATGAAAAGGAAGGTTTTCATGCTTCATCAATAAACTTAATAAACTGCCTATACTGAAAATACTGCTAAGGTGTGGTTTTTTTTTTTATTATTTTATTTTAATCTGGGGTGTTCATAAGAGTCTGCTGTTTGAACAGTAACAGTATGTGGAAGTAGATGTACTGGCCCGAGGGTTTTTATGAGAATCTAGAAGTTGTTTAGTTGGAAATCCAGCCATATCTTTTTGCCAAGAACAAATGTGTTAGGTGAGAATAAGATTATCACTCAGTTTATCTCATAAAGCACTGTCGTAATTTGCATTCAGTTTTTGACAGACATAATTCTGAGGATTTTATTGTCCACCTGTAATATCAACAACTGTTATGAAGATGCTGTCCACAGAATTTACGTTATGGGCCATTGATCACAATTTTGAAGCAGAACCTTTGGATTTCATTCATTTATCTACACACAAGTGTCTGGCACCTTCCAAGATAATCTGATTACTCAAAAAAAATTATACACATCTAGCAGTTTTAAAACTGTACATAAAAAAATGTGTGACCTTTAGCACAGGCAGACAAAAATCTGGCAAGATGACCTGGAGAAAATCAAATGATAAAAAAGGCTTGTGAGTGGCCAAGAGATAATCTTAACAATTATTCAGTGGGCCCTTAAAAAAAAAAAAAAAAAAGAGGGAAAAAGGAAGAGGGAATGAGAAAGAGAACACGAAAAGGAGAAAAAAATGTTACAGTACAATAGTTTAAATGACTACATTTCAAGATCTTATTGTAATCTTTCTTGTAGTATTTCCTCTAATTCTTTTGATTTGATCACTCCTATGTATTTTTTATCTGAGAGAAAGATAAGTTCTTTAAGGCTTTTGTCAATTGCTACTTGTTTCTTGTTAAAATAGCTCCTTCTCTAAAAACATCTGCATCATTTCTTCAATGATTAATTTCTTGTTAAGCTGAAAAAATTCCATTTTAATATTTCTTCCTTTGTGAGTAATTTTGGGAGGATGGGCTTTGTGTGTTTCTTTTATGTAATATTAGAAAGCTTGACTTGCGGAAACAAACTTTACAACTGGGGGAGGTTATAAAGCAGGTATATTTATTACAGTGCTGCGCTCACACACCAGGTGCAAGGGGGGTATCCCCATCCTAGCTTGCACAATGAAAGGCAGAAAACTTCTATATTTAAAGATCAAAAGCATACATATTCCTAGCATTCCTGAGGGAGGGAGGGACTACTACAATTAATTCCAAGAAATCATTATAATACACTACACTCCAGAGTCACATCCCTTGAGCATGCGTAGGTGCCTCCTGGTGGTCATCTTCGAGGGTCGTGAGGATGAAGGCCGTAACTCTTCCTCACTGTGTACTCTTGACCTTGGCACGGTTAAAGAGGGTGATCCAGCTTCAGCTGGTTTTCTTCAGGATGTAGTCTCCAGTTCAGTTCCAACGGCCAATCAGCAACTTCTAGGTTTCCTTGCCCCATTAACCCACATCCATCTTTTATTGTTTGTTTGAAATTGTATTCTAACCCTTTCCTCCCTCAGGCTAAATGCATTTTATGCTTAATTCTATATGTTCAATCACCATGGCTTCTTCGTGGAACTTTTTATGTGTCAAAACATCTTTAAAATCTATGTAGTAGTTTAAAAGAATTTAGAAAATAGCTGGTTTACTGAGGAAGCGTAGTAAGAAACATAGGTGTTGACACAGCACCACTATTTCTCCAGCATTCCGTTGTTTCCATAGTAAGGACAGAAAGATTTTAATTTTCTATCAATCTTGCATCAGTTCCATAGAATTTGCTTTATATTTATCAGTCACAGAAAAAGAAGAAAAAAAAAAAGATTTGAGTATGAATACATGACTGTGATCGTATAGCAAAGAGATATTCACAGCTCTCTTTAGATCATATCTGAAAGCTGAATGGTGGGTAAGAATGTAGTTTATGGGACTTCTAAGAAAATAGAGAAGAGTTGCTCTTATTATTTTAGCCCCTGTAAAGAGACTTGCAGATTTTCTTCATCTGAGATACTTTGTGACTTCATAAATAATGCCTACATCAGTCTTTTTGTGTAAGATTCTCTCAAATTCAGATGTACAGACTGTCCTACTTTTCTACAGGAAGATCACCCACAGGGAGTAAGATTAATATAAACTAATGAAAGTACTTCTGATGAAAATAAAACGTGATGAAGAACAAAATATAAGCAAATAGCATACAACCCTTACGTACCGGAATAAGTTATTTACTTCTATTGAGGGATTTTCCCAATATCTCTGAAGAACTTAAGCTTTTTTTTTTTTGTTTGGTTTTGTTTGGTTTGTTTTGTTTTTTTTTTCGTGTGTGTGGTTTTTAATGGTAGTTTAAATGCTGAATCATGAGAACAGCTTTTCCATATTGTGAGAACAGCCTTCCGCATAACTTGAGTGGATGCAAGCTGAAGGACAGGAGGCTTGTGTAAATGTAAGCTCAAGAACAGAATGCTGAGGAGGCTGCAGAACTTGCTGTCAAGTGATGGTAAGAAAGTAGAACAGATGTCCTGCTGTTGAAGATAAGACAAAAAAACAGATGCCTCAGCTCAACACAACACCAGTGAGAGCTGGTTTGGGCTATCCTCCCCCTTAAAAGCTTGGAAATTCACAGTGAGGATGATTACTAGTCAACCACCCTTGACCCATCCCACGACCACCAGATACCCCCACCACACTCTTAGGACACATGCTTGAAAGGGTGGGACAGTATGTTAATTATTTCTCGGAATTTTGGCCTGTTTTCTTGGAATGTAGTTACTACGTATATTCTATGTCTTTAAATTTGTAGTCACTGCTTCTCTTGGTGTGCATGTTTGGTGGAGCAATCCCTCATGCACCCAGTGCTGTAATAAAGGGAATACCTGCTTGACATAACTCATTGGTGTGTCAAGTTACATTGTTGGTTTTCTTGACTTCAGTGCAGAATTGAGTTATACAAAGAATTAAAATTGTGTTCCTTTGAAATGCTAAGTTTTATAATAATTAATGCCCTTAACACTTGAAACTTCACTAATCTTTTTTTGATTAGGATTTCCATCCTGAATATGTAAGCAATGTAATAATAATTACACTAGGAAAAAAAATCCTCACTGAGATGACTCGATTTTCTTGGCCACTGTCAGACAAGTTTCAAGTTATAAGACTATAGTTCTGTGTTTTTATAGATAGCATATCTATCAGTAATGAAAATGTCAATGGAAATTAATGCGGACAGCTATTTACTCACAGGTTTGAAACAAAGATTTTTTTTTTTGAGATTCATGAAGTCCCTTCCAACCCTTCTAATTATATGATTATTTTGGTTATAATGAAAAATCATAATGTTTAGCACTTTTACATGAGTTTTATAGTTAGCATGGTTCCGATAATTAGTGTGTCTTTTTCAATTTCTTCTTGATGTTCCCGCTACTGTCAAGTAGTTTAACAAAGCTCTCCTGTCATATGCTTTTCTTATAATTTCACAGGCTATATGTCCTTGAGTGTCTAATCTGTTTTACTTCTCAAAGACTGTAAACTCAAGACTGTAAACTGCTGCAGATAAACATGTTACCAGGAGGTAAATAATAAATGGGATAATACTATCTGAAAAGATTAGCTGTTTATCTGAAAAGATTAACTGTCAAGATGATTATTATCTAGAGGGTTAATAGGGAGAGATAGTAGACATTTGGTCTGTTAACACATTGTTAAACTAAGTTAATTTTGAAAATGGCAATCAGGAGACACTACAAAGGACTTATTTTGGAAAAAGTATAACATTTGGAAGATTCTTAAATTTTATTTCTTGGAATTGCTAAATGCCCGATTAAATAGTTAGGTCACTAAGGAAGAACTCAACTACTGAGTATCCTATAAAACCTGGTAAACTTCATCTTATTTCCCAAATGAAATGCAGACAGCCATGCACGTGTAGTGCACCCATAACTTCCTTGTGCAAAAACACCAGTGTAAACCTTGAAAATAAAGAGATCACAAGAGGTACTTCAACACTTCAGTCACTTCAGAACTCTTAGAATGAGAATAGTTCAGTAGAAATCAACACTTGAAATACAAAATGCAAGGTCTGTGAATCATTGCATTAACACATATGCTTCTAATTAGTCATTAAGTGCAGCAATGAAATCCCAAAGATTTATGCAGTGTGAACAAAACAAAAAGTAAGAGAAGAGCCTGAAATCTTGAGCTAGCTCATGCATCCTCCATATAAAATGATGTGCTAAATCAAATATGTCATTAGTAAGTAAAATACTAAGAATACATCAGAAGAAAATAAACTTTAGGACTATGTCACAACATGGAAGAAATGAGTTTTCAGACACAAGTTATGAACTTTTTATACCTATGTCTATGCTATTTATTTGTTTGTGTCAAAGGTATTTTTTCAGACATTATTCCTTGGGTCTGCTGTCAGTAATGAGTGCTTTTCATAGAAACAGATCAATTTCAGAGTATGAACAACCAGGAAAACTGTGCCTTCTTTGTTTAAAAAATACAAAAGTGTTTGACTTGTGACAGAAGAGAGAACAAATGAAAATGGATGAAATCAGAAACAAAGCTGAAGATCCTGTAGTATCAGTCAGGCAGGATTTCAGCACTGATATACAGGACGACTAATTTGGAAAACTTAGTGGTCTGCTTAGTTACCTAGAATCAGTCACACTTCTATTTTCTGTAAAAAAATCCTCATAAACTAATTTCTGGAAGCACTGAACAATGGATGAAGTGATGTCCAATATGCTCAAGCTCACCTGAAATCCTCAAAATCAAATGGAATTCTTGACTTGCACTGGACATTTGTACTATAAGTGGGTTACACCATTTAATTCAATTCATACTGATGACAAAATATCTACTACTTCCCTGACAACTTTGTGGCTGAACAGATCAATAAAAAGATGTGATTGAGGTTGGATGGGTTGGACATACTAGCCACAAACTGCAGTCGTGTGTGTGGGTCAGGATTCACATTCCTTCCCCCACTGTAGCTGAGTAAATGCACACATCATGCAGAATGTACCAAGGTGGAAATGAAGAGGGTGTGGTCTTAGATAATGTATTTTTACTGTCCTGAACTGAATTAAAATATTTTAAACAATCATTACACATCGTAAAATCTCTGAAACGTTATTTTGGATTCAAAAAGCAACTGTGGATATCTCTTAGTGAACTTGATCAGACAAAAGTAACACAACGTTTTCTCAAGGGAACCACAAGAGGAATCTCATTAACTTCTTTTTTTTTTCAATTCAGGAGTTTTTAAAATTAGTTTCCCAAAATATAGAGTCAACTAAGCTTCTAGGTTAGACAGTGTTTCACTCAGTTTCAAATGAAATGGCTGAAGCTGAAGTCATGGAAAGATGCCACGTTGTTTGATTATTTTGAAAATTTATGTGCTCTCAAACATCCTCCTATTATTCAAGATTTCTGGATGAAATTTTGATAGTGTCTAGAAAACTGAAGTAAAAAAATGTAGATGGGAAATGATGGAGAAAACAAAACAAACAAACCAAAAATAACCCTCACAAAGGTGACAAAGCTGTAAACATTTATTTACATGTTCTCGAGGGCCTCAGTTTTGACAGCAGTAATGTTACACTGAATTGTATCCAGTAAGTTTTTTAAAAGAGAAGAAAAATATCTCCTGTTCACAATAGAAATTTGCACAAACATTACAATAGGAAATGAATTTTCTTTTGTTTCATAGAACTTCTGATCTTCATTGAAGACAATATTTATTCTTGAGAACCAATATGCTTGTCCAAAAGGCTGTTTTTTCACCTGGTGTGCAGTAAGCCAATCTCATGCACAGAGACAAGATACTGATTTTTTTGCAAAGCTGCACAAATTTAAATGCCTGGTAATCTCCCACAAAGCTAGCACACCCCAGGGCTTTTGCAGCATCTTTTTATGCATTTTTTTTTTTTATCATTTGACTGCAATCACAATACAGCCTCTGGCTTACAGTTGGTCAGTTGAAGATAGGGCTAATCTCCTCCCTTCCTTAAGCTAGCTAGACATGGTAATTAATTACATGTTTTCTTAGGATGCTTCTGTCATCAAAGACAAGTTTAGCCATCACATTGTAATTAAGAATTCCTGTACTTAATCACTTCAGTAGTTTCAAGGATGGTCAACCTAACTTAGATATAAGTACATATTTGCTGTATCTAAGGATCTAACCTAAATCTTCCCTGTCTCAGCTTAAAACCATTCCCCCTTGTCTTATCGCTATCTACCCATGCAAACAATCGATCCCTCTCCTGTTTATACGCTCCCTTCAAGTCTTGGAAGGACACAATGAGGTCTCACTGGAGCCTTCTCTTCTCCAAACTAAACAAGCCCAGTTCCCTCAACCTTTCCTCATAGGAGAGGTGCTCCAGCCCTCTGATCATCTTGGTCACCCTCCTCTGAACTCTTTCCAAGAGCTCCACATCCTTCTTGTGCTGGGGGCCCCAGGCCTGGACACAGTACTCCAGATGGGGCCTCACAAGAGCCGAGTAGAGGGGGACCACCACCTCCCTCTCCTTGCTGGCCACGCCTCTTTTAATGCAGCCCAGAACACAGTTGGCCTTCTGGCCTGCCAGTGCACACTGCTGGCTCATGTCCAGCTTCTCATCCACCAGGACCCCCAAGTCCTTCTACGCAGGGCTGCTCTCAAGGAGTTCTTCCCCCACGTTGTATAAATACCTGGCATTGCCCTGGCCCAAGTGCAGCACCCTGCACATGGCCTTGTTGAACCTCATTAGGTTCTCGTGGGCCCACTTCTCCAGCCTGTCCAGGTCCCTCTGGATGGCTTCCCTTCCTTCCAATGTATCGGCTGCACCACTCAGCTTGGTGTCATCTGCAAACTTGCTGAGGGTACACTCAATTCCATCGTCTATGTCACTGATAAAGACATTGAAGAGCACCGGTCCCAGGACTGAGCCCTGGGGGACACCACTCGTGACCGGCCTCCACCCTGACACAGAACCATTGATCACAACCCTTTGGCTGCAACCAGCCAACCAGTTCTTAACCCACCAAACAGTCCATCCTTCAAATCCATACCTCTCCAATTTGGAGAGAAGGATGTGATGAGGGACCATGTCAAAGGCTTTGGAGAAGTCCACGTAGATGACATCCATCGCCCTCCTCCCATCCACCAATGCCGTCACTCTATCATAGAAGGCCACCAGATTGGTCAGGCAAGATCTGCCCTTGGTGAAGCCATGCTGGCTGACTCAGATCACCTCTTTATCTTGTATGTGCCTTGACATGTCTTCTAGGAGGATCTGCTTCATGATCTTCCCAGGCACAGAGGTGAGGCTCACCGGCCAGTAGTTCTCCGGGTCATCCTTTCTCCCTTTCTTGAAAATGGGAACAATTTAGCAATTATTTCAGTTCTTCTAATGTTTCAGTTCTGTCAGTTTGGCTATAGGAGAGTGTGTTAACTTGTCCCCAGTCACATCTTATCAGGAAGTTAAGTAAAGGTATGAGAATTCTAACAGTTACACTTTGTGGTATAACAACCATTTGTCTACTTTTAAATGATTCAATTGAACTAAAGAAGTGAATGAAAACACCAGTGTTTCCTGAAATAGGGCAAATCCTCACTTAAATTGCAATTCCTCCTACAGTTGTGTATAACATCTGGTGATCTACTTACATATCTCAATAAAAATTCAACATAAAATATCACCTGTTCTTGTAGATAAACCTTCTGCTTTCCTCTTTGAATACAGCCACGTGGTAAATTAGATTAGCATGAAAAATAGTAAGTTATGTGGTACAATATAAATTCAAAAGATGGAACTTCTCAACAGATTAGTAATGTACTTATTTTTGTTTACTCCTGCAGGAGGAGAGGGGAGAAAAAGAATTGATCATCCTATTGATCTCAGGATGTAGTCAGTGGAGCACAGAACCTTTTGCTTTTTAAAATGTTCAGAGTCATACTGTGCGCAGAAAAAGGCTTCCGTGTTGTTCCCCACCCCCTCCACCCCCTTCCCAAACCGTGGTTCTTTGTGTCCAAACACCCGGCAGAGTACCACTTAATTTCCTTAAGAAAGAAGATCTGCTCTTTACTTACCTGTTGCGTAGCAACAGCGAGCTAACTCCAGACTTCTCAGCCTAGTCAAAACCCCGCTAGTGCCTGCAGGGGAAATAGCTTTTTATCAAGGCAACTTTACTATTTTTCATCCTCAGCTTCAAGAACTGTCAAGTGTATGGGATTTAACTAAGGTGTTCTTCAAGGAAACTAAGAAGCTACAAGTATTGCTAAAAACGCTGCTTCCTCCCCACTGTGAAGAAAAATGACTGAAAAGAAAGCTGAAGTAATCCAGCTGTTAGTGTCTTGATTTTTAGTCATCTGTTTACACAGACGTACTTTTCAGGTTAGTTATTTCAGATTCTTTCATATAAAACAGAATTGAGTATTGTATCAGCAATTTATAAGCTTTAATAACATTCAGATTCCCAGAAACATAATTGCTACTGGCTCCTTTGATAGCAGTAGTTGTTTGAGTGCTCATTAGGATTTCCTTCCTTCAGTCGTTATCAACTCTATATTGCTCTTCAGATAAAAAGTGGGACTTGAGTCAAGACGCCCCTCCCCCCCCCCCCCCCCTCCCCCCACCCCCCGCCATAAACAGCCCCGTCTTCTCGCACTCACGGCCCTCAGCAAAACGCCACAGAGCGACGCCTACTTTTCCCCCCCAGATATTGTGATGGTGTGCTCCTCCTACTCCACCCCCCCCCCCCCCCCCCCCCCCCTTCATCAGATAACATTCTGAGATTGTGAATTAACTGAACAGACTATCCAATTGAAAAAAAAATGGTTATAGGAATAGATTTAATGAAGACTCTTAGAGCAAGTTAAAAGTGCAGCAGGTGACTCCTGCACACTGCACTTCTGCCTGAAAAGGACAGACCTGTGTTGTAGAGCCAGCATTGCTTCTTAAATATAACTGCATCTGTAGAAAGTAGATAATTAAAGCAAAACAAAACACAACATCACTTCTTTGAGGAAGAAAAAAGGAAAAGTTGCAAATCCTTTTTTGATCTTTCATCCCTTACGTTTTGAGTATTACATGACTGTGCTATTTCTTTAATTCTTCCACTTCCAGTTTAAAATGTTTTGTTTTGTTTTGTTTTTTAATGAAAGCACTGAAGTCCCTAGCCATTTCTTATGTACTGTATACACAGAACAATTCAAACAGCAGACTTTCTAATCATAATTTTATTGATTAGATATTTATGTAAGCAAATCCCTAAAGCACAGTGTTGACTGGGAGTTAGCTACTAACAATGTTTATGATTACTTATTAAAATAGCTTCTTTAAGAAAAGGACCTTTCACATGGGTTTTGTAGGTGGTATGGATGAAATAATGAGTACTCCTTTTTTTTTTAACATTTCTCTTACTATCAAATAATTTAAACTTTTTTTTTTTTGGTAGAAAATTGCGTTGTGAATATAAATCTTATTGGATGATGTAGGCCTAAAGTTTTTTACCTGCTATAATAGTCTCTTTGGGTATGCATTTTTAACAGTATTTTTACACCAAAAACCATATTTCATGCTGCACTTCAGACCAAGCAAACTTGCAGAATATTTGCTGAAAATTTTTTACTTCCATATAAGCATAAGTATTTTGTTCTTATTACAGCTATGTAAGCCTACCTTCTACATAGCCAGTTGAAGAAAACTGCACCTAGAATTACACAGAATGTTTGCACTGAACCTTGAAGACTTCTGCTCTGAGAATCAGCTTAAAATTCTAGTCTCTGATCAAGAGAGTTTCTAAGTAGTTGATCCTTGAAGTCTTAAAGGTTTTTTGGTCAAAAACAACAGCAACAAAAATCCAAGAGCCCATCTATGGGGGCAAGAAACAAGGAGCATATCCTTTTTTTTTTTTTTTTTTCTTCCCTATTTAGATAGCTCTTGCATAAACCATTATCTCTATTTCACAAGAAGGAAGTATTCATAGAGAAAAAGAGTCTCCAGTAGCAGTCCAGTAATTTATCTCGTAACTAAACCAAGATCGAAAGAGAAAATCAACAGAAGGTAGCCAAAAGTGAGGGATATGTATCAGATTCATCATCACATGCCCTTTCCTGACTAGATTTAAGTTTCCATATTGTGGAGTAGGTTTCCAAGGCATGAGGATGTGAGAGTTTAACTGAATTTTCCTTTCATCTCATTCATTTTTCACAATTTTAGCATGGGCAGGATTGTCAGTGATGTCTAAATAACATGATTTTAAGGGAGGGAGACAGTCAAGGGAATGCCTCTACACTGACTGTGGAAAACAGGAAAAAAAAGCTATTTTCCTCTGGTGTTTTTTTTTCCAAAATACTGGATGAGTGATAGCTGCCTGGTTTCCTCATATAAAATTATGAATAAATGGATCACTGAGGAGACACAGTGTCTGAGTAGCCTCTCTATTCCTTCAACATAGAGTAAGAGAAAAGTTCAGTTGAAAGGAATCTAGAAAAATCATCAAATCCAAGTGCTTGACCCCTTCAGGGCTTACTAAAAGCTAAGGCATATTAATGAGGGCATTGTCCAAACACTTATTAAATATCAGCAGACGTGGGCATCACTAGGGAACTTGTCCTGTGTTTGACCACTGTCATGATAAAGGAACTTTTCCTAATTGAACCTCCCCTGGCAAACAGTTACCTCTAAATACAACTGCTAGGTTTTCATTCCAGTTGCTTCAGTTTTGGCATGTACCCCTCTATACAGCATGAAAGCTGATATTTAAATTCGCTAATATTAATCCTAAGAAAGAAAAACAGGATATTTAGATTTTGGTTGTAAGGCACATTTGGGATGTCATGGCACAAGTCACATTTTGTATTCAACTTTCATCTTGAAAGCAACAAACCAAAATTATTAACATGCCATTATCATGTCTTCACAGAAAATAATCTTCAGATTTGTATTGAGAATCATAGAATCATAGAATCAGCTAGGTTGGAAAAGATCTACAAGATCATCCAGTCCAACCATCCACCTACCACAAATAACCCCACTAAACCATGTCTCTCAGTGTTACATCTAAATGTTTCCTGAACACCTCCAGGGACGGTGACTCAACCACCTCCCTGGGCAGCCCATTCCAGTGCCTGATCACTTTTTCAGAAAAGTAGTGTTTTCTAATGTCCAGCCTAAATCTACCGTGGCGCTAATTGAGGCCATTCCCCTTTGTCCTGTCACCAGTTACAAGAGAGAAGAGGCTGGCCCCCAGCTCACTACAACCTCCCTTCAGGTAGTTATAGAGAGTGAATATCATGTGTCCTGGTTTTGTGATTTTTTGTTGTCGGTATTCCACATCATAACATCATGTAAAGCACCAGCAGTTAAAGAGTTAATGTCCTGATTTCTGGGGACTGCCTTTTTTGGGTGTTTGTTTCTCCAAGGGGGAGGGGAGGAGCTGCACGCCCCAGGGGTCTTTGCATCTGGAGGGGTGGTGAAGCCACCTGGGGAGTGCAGCTCCTCCCCTCCCCCTGGGAGAACCAAACACCCAAAAAAGGCAGTCCCCAGTCCCCCGTCCCCCCCCCCCCCCCCCCCTTCCTTCCTACCACGCAGAGAAACACATGAACACGTGGTCTCCCACAGCTTACTGTGTAAGAATCTCAGCTTGTAACTCTCTCTGTCTTGATTTATTGGCCTCAATTTCAATATAATATTTAGTAAATTAACGTTCCCCCTCAGACTGGTGCCGCTGTTTTGTTTTAGATCTGTCTACGATTTCCCTACCTTTTCCCTTTTTTCCCTTTGTCTTCCCCAGGGCGTGTGTCCGCCAGTCCCCTGCCGCATTAGCCGCTGGACCAATCTGGACTGGCCTCTAAACTGACGGCAGTTTTTTTCCCCTTCTTTCTCTCTTTTTCCGGGCCTCTGGGCCTGTGGGCCTGTTGTCCCCCCTGTCACGGACACAGATCCTTAGATAACGCTGTGGCATCATGGCTTCATGAGATTTGGAATATTTTCTGAATCTTGTCTAAGGGTGATAACAAGATAATCCAAAATGTTACAGAAACGGTTATGTTGGTGTCTTTTGGGGGCTGCTCACCACATGTTGAAAAGATGAGATGATGTATGAATCAAGAGTAATCAATATTGAGTTTTAGAACCTGTGACATTGAAAATTACCGATAGAAACAATCCAATTTCAAGTGAAATAGCATGCAGTATTTGGTCTCTTGACAGCAAGAATAGGCCATACAAAAGGGAAGATATTCATCAAGGTATTTTGGTCCTTTCTAACTGCCTTTCCTAGGTCATTTTTCATGAATCTGGTGTTTGTTTTTTTTTTTCTCTTAATTATGTTATTAGTAAACAAAACACAATTAGGAAAGATGTGGCTTTTTCTTCACTCTTTTTTTTTTCTGAACTCTGAATAAGAAACCTTTCACGTCTGTCATGTTACTGCATCATTAGTATATTTTATTCAGTTCCATGATAATCCATTGAACTTCTGGAACAGCCTTTTTATTTGTATTGATTACATAAGTGTTTTCACTGTTCATATAAAAAAAAGATGTAGGAAATTGAATATTATTCATGTAAGGATTCAATGGCCAATTTAACTTGCAGAAAAATAAATATTACAAATAAGCTAACACCTTAAACACATTATTGAGCTTCTCTTAGTAACTATTGGTTAAAGTAGATCAAGAGAACACTGGTCTGCGTTAAGTACATTGAAAGTAGGTTGGGTGTGGGAAATGATCCTTCTCCTCAGCTCTGGTGAGGTCTCATCTGGAATGCTGGGCTCAGATCTGAGCTCCTTAGTACAAGCTATCAAGCAGTCAAGCAAAGGAAGCAAGCAAGCAAGAAAGCAAGGACAAAAGCTTTGGAAGTAATAAATTGAGGGCAATTAACTAGTGTGAGGGCAATACCAGATTACTAACGTACAGATAGGTTTTATTCAAAACAGTATAGAAAAACAGCTCTGTAATAGGCATTCATGTATTCATTTATTCTACAAAACAAAAGAAACAGGAACAAATTCCCCCCCCCCCCAAAAAAAAAAGAAAAACAAAAATCAAACCCCCAAACAAAAAATACAAGCACAAGAAAAAACAAACTTAAATGACCTCTCTACCCAAAAAGGTGTGATTACGTAGTCACAAAAGCCTGCATACATTTGTCTAATAATTTCAAATAACTTTCCAAAAACAATAATTCAATATAATAAAAATGAAAAAGTTATTAAAATATTTTAGTTATTTTTTAAAATCAAAACATATTGTTTTGAACAAAGCTTTTAGCCTTGCAACATTTACTGTTCAAATAGCTCCACTGATTTTTTCAAGTTTAATATCCTCCACCTTCCAAAATATCATAATTATATAGTACTGAAAATCAGACAAAAATAACTTTTCAGTATTCAGTTATTTTTAAGCAGAATAATAGGCTGCACTGGAAAACTACTATTCAGCTACTTTTCATCGGCTGGAAAGTACAGGACCATAGCACAGAAATAATTTGATTTGACACAAGTCCATTTGAACCTTTGCTGAAAATTGTTACAGATTAATTTGGGGTAAGATGGATGCAGGAACAGATCCACAGAACTTGGTATATATCACATCCTCTTTACTGAGGAAGGTCAGTCTCTGTTCTTCTCCAGACCTGTTTGCACCCCCACTGCAGACCCAGGGAAACAGAACACTTGCTGCCTGCTTGACATCTTGGCTCCCTGGATTCATATGTAAAGGGCTTCACCTCCACTTCTCCAGTGACCAGCTCTTGTCTTTACAACTTAGTGTTTTAGAAATAGCTTGTTGATCTAAGCCATCAACGGCCTGGTTCCTCATAGAGCTCCAGAATAATTTCTGTGATTTTTGCTGCATCTAATGCCAATTAGTACTTACTACTGGAGTTGCTATCACCCTCTGGTCTCCTTTTCTGAAGGTGTTACTGTTGATAACTACTTAACAAAGACCATTTGTGTTTCTTTATTTCTCCAGTGTACAGAGGAGTAACCTAATCAGTTAGAGCTGGGCAGATACAGTTCAGGATACAAAAATAACTATCTTTCTGGAAGGAATGTTGGACCTTAATTTAAATCATCATGAGAAGTCTTTTTTTTTTTGTGAACAAAATAATATTGGATGAGAATCATATTCAATGTTTGCATGTATATTTTCATTCTAATCTCTAATAAAACAGTAATATTGAAAGCATGTACATGTGTAAAACAACAGGATTCACATACACCTCTGTATTTTATTCATATCAAAGTCAGGGATTTCACAGTGATCTAAAAAAAAGGTAGAGTTAATCCATGAATAAATACCTTGAAAATTCCATTCCTGATGGTGGCACAAAAATTCTTTAGATATATACATACAAATCAGATTTTTAAAACACTCAGTGTTTTGTGTATCTAAAGTCCATACAATTATATTTCATTCCATTCAGATCTCTTTTATGCATGATTTTGTGAGTATACAGACATATTCTTTTCTACTGATATGTATACCTTCACTTGGTTTTAAGTCAGAACAGTACAGTTAGAAATAATATTATATTTATAAAAGTCAAGGTCAAATTGAAATGTTATATTCTCTGCTGTCTTGAGTGCTCTCTAATACTATAGGTGAAAATATAACATTTTACATACTGTATATAATTTAAACATAACTGCATTTACCCAATACTCCTTGTAGTAACTTGCAAATATGAAATTAAATTTTGTGGATGGTAGCAGCCAACACTCCACTTGGAAAATGAAAGCTAGACTTTTTGTATATGCACATGTACAAATCATAAATTATATCCCAGAGGGAAGATTTACTACAATATGATTTAAACAATAATAAAGGCCTTAATGTTGACATTTCATTCTGTTAAATATCCAACTTTCACCTCTGTGCTGGAATGTTACAACATTCTCTTGGTAAATGGAGCAAACAAGCTGCTTTTTATTTTTCCGTGTCAAAAATGAAGAAATACAATCTTTTCTGTGATTCAGAAAACAGCTAGTCCTAAAGGACGCTGACTATTAAGAAAGTAGTTTGGAATTGTATCAGTTGGCACTCATGTAGCAAAATTCTAAGGAGTTTCCTAAAAACAAAACAAAACAAACATATCTTTGTAACTGTTATGTAATTGAAAAGAGAAAAATAAATATTTTGACAACAAACTCCACTTTAATAATACAATGTTCTTCTGAATGAGAATACATAGATACTTAGATATTTGAGGGAAGAACAAAACAAATCGGAACACCCTCCCTCCCCATTTTTTTTTTTCATGCAGATAATAATGTCTTTGCAAAAACTGAAAACTTGATACTGCTATATACTGTAATTTCAGATTTTGTATACCACTAAATTGACAACATTATATATCACTGTAAATGTTTTATTGGCTGAAGTTGTTATGGATACAATGCGTTTATCAGCTGTCAATATTTTTAATCATCTGAAGATTATGCAAGCTTAGTAAAATTAAACATACCAACACTTGTAAAATATATATACTTTTAATGAAAACGAAACAAAAAAAAATAAAAGAGAGAAATCTATCATGGTGTTTTTAATAAAATTTCAAATTAAAGGTCACGGGGACAGGGACAGGCCAAGGCCAAAGGATACACTGTGGGGTGGCTGAGCAAAGCCAAGGGGAGCAGATGAGGGCAGACCAGAGCTTCAGCCCTGCAGGTCAGTGCCCAAATGTTGGTCATACAAGTGTTACTGGAACACAAGTCCAGTCTTACAGTGGAAGTTTTACTGCCCTGATCCCTGCCTGGAAGTTCAGGGACATGAGAGGCATGGGAAGACTGGCTGGCAGTGGAAACTGAGGCAGAGAGCCCATTAAGTACCTTAGCCTTCTCCATGTCTGTTGAAGCCAGTTCTCCCCTCATTTGTATCAGAGGAGGTACACTATCTTTTGCTTGTCTCTTGTGATCAGTGTATATGAAGAATTCCTTCTTGTTATTTTTCACATCCCTCAACAAGTTTAATTCCTTCTGTTCTTTAGCTTTCCTGATATCATCTCTGCACATCCAGACAGCATCTCTATATTCTTCCCAGTCCACTCATCTGTGCTTCCTCTGCTTATACTTTTCCTTTTTTTCCCCTCAATTTGACCAGCATGTCCTTGCTCATTCTTGCTGGTTTCCTGCCTCCTCTGTTTGATTTCTTCTGGTGGGGCACGAAGAGCTCTTATGCTCAAAAGTATATTGAATAATATGAATTATTATGATTATACTGGAGTAAGATATGTAAATGTGAATAAGGTACTAGAAATATTAGCCAATATATTAAAATTGACTGCATTTACAAATAATAAATAAACAATTTCACAAATATTTTTTTCTCCAATGCTATTTAAATAGTTCAGTTATTCAACTTTTATTTTAATAAGGTTTCTCTGCTTAAAATGCAATTCTAAGTTGTTTATGTGAATAGATTTTCCAGATTAAATGTCTTCTTAAATGTGATAATTCAAGTGCTTTTGGGAAGTAGACTTCTGTAATATCAAATATCTGTTAACTAGTTCTGGGATCTGACATTTCAGAACTAGTAAAAGCACTGTACCAAACACTTACCTTTTACAATACCAGTATTTCAAATATGGTGCTAATGAGTCAGCAAGCTCATTGAGGGAACTACAGTCATAGAGCAGTCTCAAAATATCCAAAGTCTCTTTCCTTTATTTTAATCATAGATCATTGAAGCAGATGTTAGATAATGTCAGAAAACATCAGGACTCCAAGTGCATAATAACAAGTAATAACTACAGGTGCATAAAAGTACAATTTAAGATAGGTCAGACAGAAGCTTTACTAACTGTGATCATAATAAGGCAATGCTTGGGCAACATCTCCCCCACTATCCTCATGTTCTCTCCCCAGTGGGTGCAAAAAACTAACATATATACTGTTTCAAAGAAATGAAAGAGGTAAGGAAATTCATACCAGTGTTAACAAAGACAGCTGGGGGCCAGTTGATCTCTGAGGAATAGAAGTGAAACGAAATATAGTGATAGAAAGTGAAGCCCATATATTGAACACTTCTGTTACAAGCTAAGAATTTTCATTAAGAAATTAGTAAGAAATTGTTTTTTTTTTTAACTGATCACAGATAATTATTTATGTCATCTCTGACTCCTGGGAATACTTCACAGTTTCTGCAACCTTCTGTATGCTGTAGAATAAGTAGCTATCACAAGTCAATTCATAGCTTACGTAATGCAGCTGAGAAAGACACAAACACGTCTAGGACATTGTATGGGAACTGTTGAGTCACAGCCTTACCCACTGATTGAGCACCTGGAGGAAAGACTCAGTCAGCCCTGGAAGCAAAGGTGAAGTCAGTTCACTTGTGCAGCCAGAAGAGGTGGAGCCTGGCTCCACTCGTCTTAGGCCTCATTTAAGGGCTCACTGCCATGAAGGAAGGATCTTCTCCTGGAGATTTCTCCTTGGTGGAGCCTTTCCCTGTAAATGTGGAATCTTTTACAGGTGAGTGATCTTCTTCCCTTCCTTTATAGCACCTTTCTATCAGGCTGGTCCTTCTGCCTCTATTTTAATGCCTTTTTTATTCTGTTGATCTTTCTGATTGCTAAAGACATACAAATCAAGGTTTTTTTCATTTAATGCTAAATGACTAATAATGACATTATATGTTACAAATACAGCCTAATAATAATGTATGTAACTTTGATTTTGTTTATTATAAAATGAGTTTGAGCCATTGTAAATCTAGAGTAAATACATTCATATCATCTGAAAAACCGGAAATGTTCTGAGTGGAGGTCAAATCATTGCGGTTAATTTGAAAGATGTGTAATGGATGACTTTACATACATGTGTAATAAGTTTCAATAGCACAGAATTCCTTTTTAGGGTAATAGACAATTTAATAAAGTACAAATTACATGTAATGTTTTGGAATACACTTATACTGGAAATGAATGTACAAATGAAATAAATATGTTGATATGGTATGCAACTTTCCAAACAATGGAGGTGAAAACGGCCCAGTGTAATATGTGGAAAGGGTGAAACAGGTGATACTAAAATGCAGATTGCCTTTTCATCAGCAGCGATTTCCTCCACTCTCAAGCATACAACTGGAATTAAGGACAAAGGATTCCTCCTCATCCCCTACACTTCTACTTAAAAAAGAAATAAACTTGTCTGCCACAGGAAAGAAGAAATAAGCAAATGCAAACCAGTTCTAGATAGTTTTAAGCTGCTTTTAATAAAACTATCATCTCTTTTTCTGCAGTCTCACCTTTTTCTACTTATCCAAAGGCTTATACAAAAACAATGGAAGTTAATAGAAGTCTCTTGTACTCATTTCTGTAGCAGATGGGTAAACAATATATTTAATTATATATGTATGTTGTTTTTTTTTCTTGGAAGTTAACTAAGTTTCCCCTCCACCAAAAAAAAAAATAATAATAATAACTTTTCAAGCATTTAAGGCCTAACCTTATGTCATGGTTTTATGATTTTTTGGGTACTGGTATTCCACATCATAACATCATGTAGCGTATGTACCTGGTTCTCAAAAGAGAAGGACTACTACATTCCCTAGGGGACTTTTTTCCCCTGTTACTGTTTTCCGGTCAGAGGGAAAGATAAAAGCTCGCATGTCACGAGGCCTTCTTTATTTCTGCCCATCTCTCGTCCTGGCAGCATCTCGCTCCCCAGCCATCTCACTATCGTTATCAGCGTAAGGCCTACCTTAACTTTGGACACTCTCTCTCATTGTATTGGATTTATCAGCTTAAATTTTAATTATATTGTATTGTAGTGTGTTATTTTCCATTCCGATATCTTATTTAGTAAATTAGTTTGTTTCTCCTCAGATTGTTGCTGCTGTTTTGTTCTCAGGCCCATCTCCTTACCCTTTTTCCCCTTTCCCAGGGTGTGGGTCTGTGGGTCCCCCACCACATTTGTCATGGAACCAGGCCGAATGCCTGTAAACCGTTGATACCTTAGTAATGGTTTTCTAACATTTTGTGTATGTCAAGTTTGCATGTGTTCACATACGGAATGCATATCATGGAATCATAGAGTGGTTTGGATGGAAAGGGATCTTTAACATCATCTAGTTCCATCCCCCCTGCTGTAGGTAGGGACACCTCCAGCTAGAGGTGTTGCTCAAAGCCCCATCCAGCCTGGCTTTGTGTGCTTCCAGGGAGGGGGCTTCCACATACTCTGAATATACTTGTATAATGAATGTTTTTTACAGAGTAATAGAATTTGTTACTGAAGTACTTAATCAGCATTAGATAGATGCACGAAGGAAATAAGACAGACAACTGGAATTTAAGCACATTCAAGGTAGGGTAGATACCATCTCTTTATTTCATATGTCATTAAATCTTAGAAGAAAGAAGAAAGCCATAAACAAGAAATCAGCACAACATATATCATAGTTTTGTAATGTCATGGTTGCAAGTATAATAAAGCCTGAAATTTCCTTGTAGTCTTGCTGGATTTATGTTTTGCAAGCCATGCTTTGTCTGTAGACATATATTCATTATTAAGTTTGTTTTCTAAAGAAAATGTTGTACTGTATCACAATTTAGAATCTGATTAAGGAAAACTCATATATAATACTGGACTAATTACAAAAACAAAACATTAACTGACTTTATTAATAGAAGTGAAAATCAAGTAAAGAGAATTTTTCGATATTCAGACAGCAAAAACTCACTGTATGCAACAAATACTGAAACAGCTAGGCAACGCTTGCTGAGTAATTATGCTCCCTTTTTACATACAGTAGTTAGAAATAATCAGTCAAAAAAAAATCTCATCATTTATGAAGTGTGGTTGCCTAATACTATTGGTTGCCTTTATTAAATGCAGCTTTTCAAAAATGAAATCCTCAAACCCACCTAAGATCTTTAAGTGTACATTTGCTCAGTTTGGAATGTTATGTTTTAAGTGACAGAAAAAATGGGATAATGGAAGTTGTTTGTTTTTTAAGAGATTTCTCTACTACTTTTGTTAAGTGTACCAATAGCTAACGAACTAATTCAAGAATAATATTTCAATGGTATTTTAACCCTAATTATGAAAAATACTAAAAAGTGAAATTAAAGTAATACCAACTCATCCATTGAAGATGGAATAAGTCTGATTTGTACTAAGTATGCTAATTAATTTAACCAGGCCATGTGGTAAAGAAAGCATGAATCAATAAATAAGCAAGAAGGTTTATTTTAAGTAATTCTTCTAATGTAAAATATAAATTTTACATAACAAAGTTGTTAGTCCAATTCCCAGGGCAAACAATATTTCATCCCAAAACATAATGTGTTGTAAGTTAATAATTAAATATTCTGTCAAAACTTCAAAGTGTGATTCAGGCTGCATATTCCTACATAAAAAGACTCACATTTTTCAGTAAAGTGCATAAAATTTGCTTTTAGCAATGTTTAAATAATAAAGGTTCTCCTTCCTAAATTACTTGTGTCCTAAAGCTATGCATTAAAAGACAAACTAGATGATGTGGCTCAGTTAATGTCAATTTTCTAATTCATATATTTGCTTTATACTAACACTTTTATCTACTGATAATTTTTGTGTGTGTCCATTAAAGACCTCTGCTGGAAACTTAAACTAAATTGGATACTTACTGGATCAGCCTGATATGATTGAGCATTGGCATTCACAATTGAAGAACCATCTGGTTTGATGGGAAGTGACTAGAAAAAAAAAAAGTGGGCAGCTGAGGAGAGAAAGATGGAAAGAAGGTGATCAAGAGAGAGAGGGGGGGAAAAAAAAAAGCAGAACTAGAAATCTGAATGCTATAAATCATGGCAGCATAATTCTTCTCAGGAATATTATCCACAGACATGGAGATGTAAAGAGGCAGAATAACTCCACATTCACAAGACAAATTCTGTCCTTTTCTCTTCTCTGACTCATTCAAATTGAAAAGCTTGCAAGGATTAGGTCTTTCAAAATTGATGAGGAAGTCTATAGGCTTTCATATAGTGCATTATCTCATCCATGAATGTACTATGACTGTTATAACCTCAAAGGGTATACGACACACCAGAGTTGGTGTAAATGTATCATTTGGACCCTATCTCCATGACGAGAACCATCGCATTTTCATCCACAGAATTTATTGAGGGTAGCAAAATATTGCAGCTTTAGTACTGGAGTATTGAAGTATTTAAGGCTACTTACAGTTGACTGCTTTTGCATATATTTTCTAAATTTTAGCCTGAATATTCTTGTAACATTTGTTGTTGATGGTGATGCTCTTGAAGATTTATAAATCTTGAAGTAAATTAGAAGCAAATATATGCTTCAAAGTAGCACTTATTTCAACATGCAGAGAGAGACATGAATTTTCAAATATTAGATATCTAACTATTGATAAAATCAGTGGAGACTGAGAGCCATGCCACTGACAAATGCAGGAATAATTATTCTACTGGAGACAATGCAGTCTGTTGCTATCAGAACCTTACACAAATTCACTTGAGTTAAATCTTCCTGCCCTAAACTTGGATAGACTGTGGATAAAAATGGCTGTACACATGCCAGTACCAACCTGACTTCATAACTGGTGAAAGTAAGTACGATGTGCCTATGCTGTAAACCTCCGATGCATGAATAGAGGAGGGTGTGGGTCTGAATCAACCAAA
The DNA here is from genome assembly GCF_002078875.1 of Numida meleagris. NCBI lineage: Eukaryota > Metazoa > Chordata > Aves > Galliformes > Numididae > Numida > Numida meleagris. The sequence goes on from NC_034409.1 coordinate 147,582,426, forward strand.
AAGACTCGGTGCTATTTAAATGTGAAACTAGTTTCCACAGAACTAAGTGGAAGGACACTTTGAAAACCTTTTCTAAAAAAAAGTTCAACTTGGTGGTGAAAACTTTCTAGAAGAGTTTGTAGTGTTTAGAAATTAAAAGGTTGATGCTTGAATCAGCTTAACAGAAATAAAATACTAAACTGTATTTGTAGTCTTGTGAGATGAGATTTATGAACTCGAATGCTTTTACAGTAAGGGGAACTTTTATATAAAGTCAAAATCATCCAAACATCCAAATATCAAAAGCATTTGGATTGTAATGCTGTTTGTGTTCGTAATGTTCATTAAGCTTGCCAACCTGCAGCAAAGTTGGTTCTAGTTAGCAGTCATGTTTATGTGTCCCTAAACTTGTTCTAAACAGGTTCACTTCTAGGAGTTTTGTGAAGAAGTAACTGGTATGTTCTACCAGCTTATTATGTGTGAAATAGGATTTCAAACAGCAAATGTAGTGTATTTCTCCGTTTTTCATTAATTCCGTTAAGCTCAGTAGCCCTATTTTTTTGGGACTAACTTAATGACTCGTGATGTACAAAGTTAGAGTTTATCAGGAGAGCTCAAAGTCAGTTGCAAGTCTTAGAGCTACAGCCTGAGTCTGACTGTGCTGATTTTCACTTTGGATAGTATTTATTCATTTGCAAACCAAAGCATTTACATATACATACTATTAATGCAAATGACTACAGAACGTACACAGCAATAAGGAGCAGAACTCTTTATTTTTTCCTATTGGTTTATTTTTGACAACTCTCAAAAAAAAAAAGAGTAAAATGGATTTCTAAGGAGTATCTGCTATTTTAGAAGAGATTTATAATACCATTATTTTCATTTAAAATTTAAAATCTCTCTATCAACATGTAGAAGAATTTGTTTGAAATATTTCTACTGTGTATAGAATCACATAATCATCGGGGTTGGAAGAGATGTCTGGAGATCATCTAGTCTAACCTCCTTGCTGAATAGATTATCTAGAGTAGATTACACAGGAAAGTGTCCAGGCGGGTTTTGAATGTCTCCAGAGAAAGAAGCTCCACAACCTCTCTGTGCAGCCTGTTCCAACACTCTGTCACCCTCAAAGTAAAGGATCTTTGTCTCATGTTCCCATGGAACTTCCTGTGTTCCAGTTTGTGCCTATTGCCCATTATTCAATCTCTGAGCACTGCTGAGAAGAGCTTGGCCCCATCTACTCTTCTCCCATCCTTTAAATATCTATAGTTGTTACTAAGATCTGCATAATAGCATCTTGTCCCTGCAGAAAACATATAACTAATTTGGCTTGAGTTTCCTTAAGAGAGATTTTGCTCTGTTGTTTTATTTACATTTCAGTTTGTTTTTACCGTATCTCGTAATATTTCTTACCGGGAAATTGTGCTCATTTGTCATCGTGTCTTGGACAGAGCGACCATGAAATGGTAGAGTTCTCAATTCTTGGTGGAACCAGGAGAAGGGACAGCAAAACTGCTACCTTGGCCTTCTGGAGGGCAGGCTTCGAATTGTTCAAGAAACTGGTAGGGAGGTTCCCTTGGGATTCAGTCTTGGAGGGTAAAGGTGTCCAAGAAGGCCGGTCACTTTGCAAGAAGGAAATCTTAACTGTGCAGGAACAGGCTATCCCCCTGAGCTGTAAAATGAGTCAGCAGAGAAGGAGATCAGTGTGGATGAACAGGGAGCTTTTCCTGAGGCTCCAGAAGAAACACGGAATCTTCCTCCTTCAGAAGAAGGGATGGGCAACTCAAGGAGAGTACAAAGAAGTTGGTAGGATGTGCAGGGAAGTAATTGTGCTTCTGTACTCAGCACTGGTGAGGCCACATCTCTAGTACTGTGTTTAGTTTTGGGCTCCTCACTGCAAGAAAGGCATCAAGGCACTGGAGCGTGACCAGAGAATGGCAGTGAAGCTGGTGAGGGGTCTGGAGCACAGGCCTTATGAGGAGAGGCTCAGGGGAGACCTTATCACTCTCTATAAGTACCTGAAGGGAGGTTGTAGTGAGCTGGGGGTCAGCCTCTTCTCTCCTGTAACTTGTGATAGGACTAGAGGGAATGGCCTCAAGTTGCACCAGGAGGATTCAGGCTGGACATTAGGAAATACTACTTTTCCAAAAGAGTAGTCAGGCACTGGAATGGGCTGCCAGCGAGGTGGTGGAGTCACCAACCCTGGAGGTGTTCAAGGAATGTTTAGACGTTGTGTTGAGGGACATGGTTTAGTGAGAACTATTGGTGATAGGTGGATGGTTGGACTGGATGATCTTGTAGGTCTTTTCCAGCCTTGGTGATTCTATGATTTCTGAGGCAGCTTTTAAGAGATATGCACAGATAGTATGTTCTTATAAGTGACAATAACTATGGAGAAAACAAACAAAAACAACAGACATGGTAATTACATCTAACACTAGACTGTGGAAATATGGAAGAATGTTGTTCTTTTTGCAATATATTGATCAGCCTTTTAGGATTCTGAGTAATTTTATGTGATCTGAAGAAGTTTCAGGATAGACAAAACACAGATGAGAAGTATTTTTACACAATAATAATACCCTGTAATTTCAGTTCATACTCCAATGAGATATCACTGTCAATGAGTAAAACTGCTCTTCATATAGCTTATGAAAGAAAAATCAGAATCAAAACATATGTAATTAACCAGCAATCAGTAAACTGTACATTCAGGATGATTATAAAAACTCAACAGATAAAACAATATACTAAATAATACAAATATATATCTAAATATTTCTAAAAACCCTTCTATAACTCATCCCAATAAATTTTACCCAGACACAGATATGCACAAACATATATGTACATACACACATGTATACGCTTTGCTTCTGATCTCTCCTGAACTGTAGAGGTTACTATCAAACCCTGAACTTCTTTGTTTGCCCACCCACCATCAAGGAGAGTAGAAAATATAACTTTTGGTGGACATCGGATAAAAGAAGTGCAGTAACTTGTTATAGTAAAATAAGTGAGATATTCACATATGTACAAGAAGTCTTGTCTTCTTTTGCCATATACTAACTTATTTTGACTCATCTTTTTTCTATTACTATTCCATAATAACAATAACAAGCAAAAGCCACATTACTGAAGTAGTTTTATATGTCAAATATGGATGGTATTGTTATGCAATGCATGTTGACTAACTACAACATCAGTACTTCTATGAAATGCATGCCGTGTGTCATATATATGATATTTTAATCTGTGGAAAAACAGCATGATCTTATTTCTAAAATTAATTTCAGGGCATTAAAGACTGGTAACATTACTTTTTTTTTTTCCATTATTACTACTCTATTTGCCTTATTTTTCTTCCTATAACATACTATACAGGCACATAGCTATACTTTGTGGTAAATATTATTCCTATAAAAATTTCAATTTAGAACTAATTATAGTCAAGAATATCTTTTAGAATTGTTCATGCCTTACAGACCAAAGTTTTATAAGTCTTTTAATATGTAATGCTCCAATAATAATGATGGTTGAAGGCTATTACTTTAACAGCATACTTTAACAGCATAATTTACCAGCCTTAGTTCAGCACTGAATATTTTCATCCCAGATGAGCTGCCAAGGTCCCTTCCAGCCTGAATAATTTCCTGAATTCTGCAGGCTGACTTTTCTGCAAGTCTCACTGCAAATCTTCTGTGTACAACATTTGCTGCTGTCCTGATGTCATACTTGTTTCAGTATCATCCTGAACCACATCTTTACTTCAGCATGTGCTCTGCTAGTTTCAGTGGGATCATTCTGTAAACTGGGATTTCATGCATGTTTAGCCATGCTGCTAAAGTAGAGCCTCAGGATTCTTTGGAAATAAGTGAACTCTATTTTAATGTCAGGATTCAGATAGCATTTCAGTCTTGCCATTTCCTAGTGTACCATAAAATATATAGGAAGTACACTTTCCTTGCGTAACTTACACTTTTAAACATTTTTATGTTCAGTTCAAACTTGTAAATATGATACTGAATGTTTCTGGCTTCATGTCTCTATGCTGCAGTATAAATGAGAAGCTACGTTATTTCTGTCCTTTTTTATTCCTGCAATTTTATTAAGTTCATATAATATATCAAATATATTTGGGAATGTTACAACATTTCATTTTGAAAAGTACATAATAAATCCTCAGATATATAGCTTGACTCAATGTTATATGGGAAATTCACTGGTAAAGAACATTCTGCAAATTATAGTGAAATTCATGGACATCCATCCAGAAGGTTTTACAATGGTCAGCAGAGATATTTCTGTGTATGTCAGTTCTGGTTGATGTTACCATTATTTACAGAGAGTGGGCACATAAAGGGAACATATAAATCTTCTGCAGTGATTTTGCAGAATTGGATACCTTCTACACAACTATAAATGTATACGCTTTGAATTGATGTAAAGATAGGTCACTACTCAGAGCATGTCTGTAAAATTCTGAAATAAATTGCATGAAAATTTGTTTTCACTTTATGCTGAAAATTATTAAAGAGCCAAGAACATGAGCTAGTTTTATGATGAGTACTGCTGGGGGTACTGACTGATATACTGGAAGGAAGGGTTGCCATTCAGAGGGATTTCAGCAGGCTGGAGGAACTGTCCAATAAGAAAACCCATGAATTCTGGGGAGGGCAAATACGAAGTCCTTCCTGCAGGAGTGAAGAGCCAGTCCCCTTGGCAGCCATGCAGGATGGGGATTGATGACCTGCGTAGCAGCCCTAGGGGGAAAAAAAGGCTCCAGAGGCAGCAAGCTGAACGTGAGCCACAGGTGTGTCCTGGCTGCAGTGTCAGGGGCTGCACAAACAGAACCAACTGGTCAGAAAGATGTTATAGGCAGAAAGTGGGTGTATGGATATATGTCAGTCACTCTGAAAGTTATGATTCCTGTTTTTTTCTTTTTTTCTTTTTTGTTTTTCATGAAAACTACAGTAGATACAAAGAACACAATAATGCTATTTGATAGAGCAAATTATCAGCTGTAAAAGAACATTTTTCGGTATAATCACTATCATTAGGTATGTATATTCCCCAGCAGTGAACAAGAGCTTACATGCCACATTCGTAAATATCTGCACAAGCAGAGATGAACCACTGTCATCACCACTGCACTACAACTACCTCACTGTGCTCACATCCACTGTTTGTTCTTCATAAATATTCAGCAAATGTTGATGAATATCAATGGATGCAATCTTTTCTGCATGGAGGAATCCAGTTCCATACCTTTGCTTCATACCATATCATTCCATATCATACATCATTTTGTCAGACTGCCCCTCTGCTGCCATCTGCTACACAGCAACAAAATGTAATGGAATATTGGTGGGAAGGTATGACCTCAACTGCTATATCATCATCACCTGCCTCTGATTTCATGGGTCAGTAAAGTAGAATAGGAGGAATTACTTTTGGAGCAGACTTCATACTGTATATATATATATGGGGAAGGTATTTTTAATTATTATTTTAACAGTCTAATTGTTCTAAGGCTCCAATTAATGAAGAAAATGTCATTACTTATGTGAAAAAGTGTTTATCTATACATACAAAACTTCCTGATATCTTTCACCTTGTGCAGTGCTGTAATTAGATCAATGTGGCAAGTCAAGGGCAGCTGTCAGCCTTCATCCATTCCCACCTGGCAGATTGCCATACTGGCAGTGGATATTTACCCCTCTTCTGTCTCAGGAGCACACGTGTTTGGTGTGTTCTGCAGTCACGATTTTTGTTTTTAAATTCTTTTGCTGCCCTCTGGGGGCCCTGCTGGGCCAGGGCGGTAGGATCCAGAAAAGGCTGTTGTCCCACCCCCCGCTCCATCTGTTAGTCAGTTGTCACCCTTTGTTGAGCACTGTCTGGGCAACAGTCACGGGAGTGTAGGGGTAGTGGGGGGAATCGGCTCCAGCTAAGCTGGCAAAACTCCTCCAGCAAGGAAGAGATAACAATTGGTGATGCTTTTGAATGGCTGCTGACACTCCATTTCATTCTTCTGGAGGAAGGGCAGGGCTATTGACCTCGGGAGTCAGATGAGCTGAGGTAGAAAGGCACACACTTATGCACAACAACAGCAAAGAAGTGTTTTCATGTGAGCTTTAGTATCATTTTAACTGAAGTGAAAACTTATATATTGATTAAGATTTTATATTCTGTAATGTAAATTCTCAGCTTTGCGTGTGAAGTGAATTTGACCCACATGAACAGCACAAATTGTATTTCAACAAGAAAAATATCAATGCAAATACTAAGAAATATGAGGATTTTTATTAGACTTTTCATGTTCCTTCTGAAGTTAAAGTTTGGCTAATGCAAACCTTAATGCAAATTTATATATGAATGTATATTACTTATGATATAGGCATGAAGTTAACTCTTGTGCAATTTGGTAAAATAAAAATCACAAAGAAAAAACCTCATACTGATGATACAGTTGATTTCAGTTACCGTGTGTGAGGAAATGAAACACAAGAAATAAATAGTAACTGGTTAGAGCATTGTAGAGCACAGTCTTAAGGAAGTTTGAGATAGAATGCTTAGCATCCATTTATCATTCATTTTGGGAATCTGATGTTGGAGTTAAATAGGTATTGTATCTCTGGATTTTTTCAAATGGTAGTAAATGGTATTTTAAACTTCAGGATTCCATTGTTTGAAAAAATATTTGTATATATCTATATGTTTATGGGTAAATATAGATTTAAATTTTGTAAGGCGTTTTACTTTCCTTCTCTTCTTGGCTCTGAGATGACAATTTCTTGGGTTGTATTATCATCATTCAACGACTCCAATTAGTCAACAAGAAAGATACAGGTGTGTAGTGAGATACAAAGGTAAATTTATGCAGCCTAACATAGTGGCAACAGTCATGCACTGTATTGTTCAAAATTACCACCTTTAATTTTTCTAATCAAGAACCTTTGCTTCTAGGGAAACTATTTACTTGCACTTTGTCCTGTCTCTGGGTACTGCTGAGAAGAGCCTGGCCCTATCCACTTGACTCCTGCCCATTAAATGTTTGTAGCTTTTGGTAAGATCCATCCTCAGCCTTCTCTGTGCTGAACAGTCTCATGTCTCTCAGCCTTTTCTCATAAGAAATATCCTCCACTCCCTTTGTGGCCCTCTAATGATCTCTCTCTTTAGAAGTTCCCTTTTTATTTTTTTCATCAGTGAAAATACTAAGGATGCATTCTACCTCATTGCCTAGATCATTGATGAAGATACTCAACAGAACTTGACCCATTATTGATTCCTGGGATATTTTGCTCAATACTATCCTCCAACTAGACTTTGCACTGCTGACCACTACCCTGTGGGTCCAACTGCTCATACAGTTTTGAATCCATTTCATTATCTGCTCATCCAATCTGTAAATCTACAGATTTCTTCTGAAAGATTTCTTCAGAAATCTTCTCTACTGGTTGTTTATAGAGGACAGTGTTTAAAGTCCTAGTGAATCCAGGAAGACAATACCCACTCCTCCCTTCCTCATCCATCAGGCTGGTGACTTCATCTCCCAGTCTGTAATACACAATTACTCCATTCCAGGAGCAGAACATGGTATTTATAATTGATTATCATTGATTAATCAACATTATCATGCTGACCTTCATGCCATTGATGATAATCCATTTCTCCAAGCTATCTTGATCATTCAGCAAGGACTCTCAACCCTCCAGAGAGTCAACAACACTTGCCAGTTTAGTATGGTCAGAAAACTTGCTAAGAATGCATTTTACTCCTGCATCTAGATCAGTGACAAAAATGATAAAAATTTCTTAAAAAAAAAAAAAATAATAACAAAACCAAACCAACAACACCAAAGAGAGAAATTAACAGTCAGAAAATGTCCTTGAAATTAGGAGCCAAATATTACTGTCATTCAGCTCACAATTATAATATTCCAGTTGCAGAAAGCAAGCAAAGATTTTCTAGCAGTAAAACTGTAATAGTAGAATTGGGATTCTATTACTTGATAGTATTTTGAAAGCTAGTTCTTTATTAATTTCTGAGTATTTTAATGATTCAAATGTAGTTTCAATAACTTACACTTGAGAACAATGTATATTTTATGTGAAAGAAAAATAAATGAGAAAAATATCACACTTTCAATGGTCTCCCCTCCCATAAGCAGTCCAAAGCAATATTATTAATATTTTCAAATTTGATTTTGAACAGAATCATCTCATATGATTTTGTTCAATTCATTCACAAGTATACAAATATTTAAATAATTTAATATGTTGTAAGGAGCTAAATGATTTTTTTCTTATTCTTTCATAATCAGAAAATTTTGGGAAAACTTTCTATCAAGATGCATGTAAAAGCCCCACTGCACTTGTATGTATATTTACAGGATGCTATATTGTAAACTATTATATGACATATTTGATCTTAATTTTTTTACACACCCTTCTCAGATCCATTTCAGATAATCCATGGTCAGAAGTCCAAAAGAAAGAAGAATAAAGTGCAAAATAATTCAGTACTGGAAGAAGGTTATTTATTTATTTATTTATTTATTCTTGCCAGTTTTCATCATTGAAAACAATTATTTTCATTGTCTTGCGGAGTAAACTGTCTTGTTCATCAGAAATGGAGTTGCCCTCCATGTTAGGAAGTGGATAGATTGCGAAGAGCTGTGTCTGAGAAATAACCATGATCAGGTTGAGAGCTTATGGGTTAAAGTCAGGGATCAGTCCGGTAAAGGAAATCTAGTGGTTGGGGTCTGTTACAGGCCACCTGATCAGGGGGAGCCTGTTGATGAGACCTTCTTGCTCCAGCTGCAGGACGTGTCATGTTCGCGGGCGCTTGTCCTGATGGGGGATTTCAACCACCTGGATATCTGCTGTGATAGTGGAAAGGTGGGCGGCAGACAGTCCAGCAGATTCCTGGAGTCTGTCGAGGATAACTTCCTTGTCCAGGTATTAGATGGACCGACCCAAGGTGAAGCCTTACTGAACCTGGTGCTCACCAATGTGGAGGAGAGCATTAGAGGGGTTAAGATTGGAGGCAGCCTGGGCTGTAGTGATCATGCCCTGGTGGAGTTTGTGATCTGAAGGAATGCAGGCCTGGCAAAGAGTAAAATCAGGACCCTGAACTTCAGGAGAGTGAACTTCTGGCTGCTCAAGGAACTGCTGGGTGGGATCCCCTGGGAAACTGTCCTTAAGGGCATAGGAACAGAGCAGAGCTGGCAGCTCTTTAAGGACACCCTCCTGAGAGCTCAAGAGCTCTCCATCTCCCAGCAAAAGAAATCGAGCAGAGGAGGCGGGCAACCGGCATGGCTCAGCAAGGACCTGCAGCTTAAACTGAGGGAAAAGAGAGAAATGTATGTGAAGTGGAAGCAGGGTTGTGTAGCCCGGGAGGAATATAGGGCTGTTGTCCGCATGTGTAGAGATAGGATCAGGAAAGCCAAGGCACAGGTAGAGCTAAACTTGGCCAGGGATGTGAAAAATAACAAGAAAGTGTTCTACAGGTACATAGGCAATAGAAGACAAGTCAAGGAGAGTGTTCCCCCTCTGCTAAATGAGGATGGAGAAGTGCCTTCCTCAGACATGGAAAAAGCTGAGGTGCTCAGTAAGTGCTTTGCCTTGGTCTTCACTGGTGGTCAGGCTCCCTGTGTCTGCCAGGACCCTGAACCTCAAGGTGTGGGTGAGAGGAGCAGATTCCATCCCACTGTAACAGTGGAACAAGTCTGAGACATCCTCGTGAAACTGAATGTATAGAAGTCCATGGAGCCGGATGATATCCATCCCAGGGTTCTGAGAGAGACAGCTGATGTGGTTGCCGAGGTGCTCTCCATCATATTTGAAAAATCATGGCTGTCCAGTGAAATCCCCAGTAACTGGAAAAAGGGAAACATCACTCCCATTTTTAAAAAAGGGAGAAAGGATGACCTGGAGAACTACAGGCCGGTGAGCCTCACCTCTATGCCTGGAAAGATCGTGAAGCAGATCCTCCTAGAAGACATGTCAAGGCACATACGAGATAAAGAGGTGATCTGAGACAGCCAGCATGGCTTCACCAAGGGCAGATCTTGCCTGACCAATCTGGTGGCCTTCTATGATAGAGTGACGGCATTGGTGGATGGGAGGAGGGCGATGGATGTCATCTACGTGGACTTCTCCAAAGCCTTTGACATGGTCCCTCATCACATCCTTCTCTCCAAATTGGAGAGGTATGGATTTGAAGGATGGACTGTTTGGTGGGTTAAGAACTGGTTGGCTGGTTGCAGCCAAAGGGTTGTGGTCAATGGTTCTGTGTCAGGGTGGAGGCCGGTCACGAGTGGTGTCCCCCAGGGCTCAGTCCTGGGACCGGTGCTCTTCAATGTCTTTATCAGTGACATAGACGATGGAATTGAGTGTACCCTCAGCAAGTTTGCAGATGACACCAAGCTGAGTGGTGCAGCCGATACATTGGAAGGAAGGGAAGCCATCCAGAGGGACCTGGACAGGCTGGAGAAGTGGGCCCACGAGAACCTAATGAGGTTCAACAAGGCCATGTGCAGGGTGCTGCACTTGGGCCGGGGCAATGCCAGGTATTTATACAACGTGGGGGAAGAACTCCTTGAGAGCAGCCCTGCAGAGAGGGACTTGGGGGTCCTGGTGGATGAGAAGCTGGACATGAGCCAGCAGTGTGCACTGGCAGGCCAGAAGGCCAACTGTGTTCTGGGCTGCATTAAAAGAGGCGTGGCCAGCAAGGAGAGGGAGGTGGTGGTCCCCCTCTACTCGGCTCTTGTGAGGCCCCATCTGGAGTACTGTGTCCAGGCCTGGGGCCCCCAGCACAAGAAGGACGTGGAGCTCTTGGAAAGAGTTCAGAGGAGGGTGACCAAGATGATCAGAGGGCTGGAGCACCTCTCCTATGAGGAAAGGTTGAGGGAACTGGGCTTGTTTAGTTTGGAGAAGAGAAGGCTCCGGGGAGACCTCATAGTGGCCTTCCAAGACTTGAAGGGAGCATATAAACAGGAGGGGGGATCGATTGTTTGCATGGGTAGATAGTGATAGGACAAGGGGGAATGGTTTAAAGCTGAGACAGAGGAGATTTAGGTTAGATATTAGAAGGAAGTTTTTCACACAGAGGGTGGTGACGCACTGGAACAGGTTGCCCAAAGAGGTTGTGGACGCCCTGTCTCTGGAGGCGTTCAAGGCCAGGCTGGACGTGGCTCTGGGCAGCCTGGTCTCGTGGTTGGTGACCCTGCACTTAGCAGGGGGGTTGAGACTCGGTGATCTTTGAGGTCCTTTTCAACCCAGGCCATTCTATGATTCTATGAAATGAAGGATTTTAATGATGAATCTTTTATAAAGAAAATGAATTATTTTCTTGTGGATAAGACTGAGTTAGTCTTATTAGTTCAAATAAGTTAGTTCATTTGAAGACATTGATTTCCCTTATATCTCCATATTGATCTGGTTGGCTCTTATACACTATCTTGTTAGAGCTGAATGCAGTTTTTTTAGTGGGTATTGTTGATGTGAGAATGGATAGGAAGACTGCTTCATACACATTTTTACAGTAGTTTTAAGACAGGCCTGATGTTTACCCATAGGTCTTTATCAGAGCTTTATGTTTGTGCTGATCACCTGCAATCTTTGTTTTGAATTATTATAGCTTCTTCAAGGATTTCAGGTCACATCTTCATCCAGTGTATACTAATTATTCCTATCTCTAAAACGTTTTTCTTCCACAGGGAGTTTAGTGTTGTCCTCTGTAAGATATTCAGTTTCAGAAATGTTGCTTTAACTTCACCTAGTAAAGGCTGCTACTGTTTTTCTATTACTGAGAAATTTGGAAGTAGGAAACATTTCATTTTATTATCAATAATCCATGAAACAAACAACCACAAGACTTCAAGAGAGTCTGGAGGAATTTTAGTTGGGAATTGAAGAACTGAACAGAACTGTTGCCTGACAACAACACCAACAAAGTAATTTTTTTTTTTACAAGAAACAAATGGATTTTAAGAAAAAGTGGAAATAACATAAAATAGTATTTTCATAGTAGGATATGTTGTTCCATTTCAGAACTTACTACAAACTCATAAGATGTACTTTTTTTTTCCCCCCCATGGATTTTCCCATGGAAAGCAATTGCAAAAAATAAGATTGTTCCCCCATCTTTAAAAAGTCATTAAGCAATGTTTTCTGATTCTGTAAGGATGGAGGTTTTTGCAATTTCTTATTGCAAAAGTAGAATAGAATACAATTTTGCAAATTCTTATTGCTATTTAACTTATTAAATTTGTTGTTGTTATTATTTGTTTGTTTTACCTCCAGTCAGATTCACGCATTGATGAATGGAGAGTGCATTGTGTGCTTTGTAAAATTAATTTATCTATGAAAAAAAAGACATATTTTTGAATTCTGAATACATAATTACATAGTACAGTGATTGCTTAGCTTATCCTTTTGATTGTTTTTCTGATTCTACTGATTATACATTTCTGTTCAGTATTTTACTAGTACTTCTAGCTTTTTGACAGCTCATATTTTCAAACGTGAGCCGCGTTAAACTTCATGAAACATTGTTTCATTGCAAAGAAAAAAGTCACATGTAGCAAAGACTTTTATCCCTTTGTAACTGTTACGGTTTTGGTCGCAAGTTCTGTGCTTCCAGTTCTCCCACACCCCCGCACCCCTCCACCCCCCACCGAAGGAAAAAAGAAAACAGAAACAAACAAAACAACCAAACACAAAAACGAAGAAAAACCCTGCAGCTCAGAATCAAATAAACAAAAATGGGAAAATAAAATCCACAAATATTTACACTTTTTTTTTTTTTTTAAATAATTAAATACAACAGTATTTGGCTATTACCACTTGTAATTTAATAGCAGAATTTAATAGCACTGTAATATTTCCTATTATGCAATGAAATTGACATAATGAAAAGAAAGAATAGGATATATAGAAAAAAAAATAATCCTGAATTTCAGTTGAAGACAAATCTTTTATATAGCAACCACTAGAACAAAATATATTCTGAGATCTATAATGAGCCATTTCTTCTCCACTGAGAAATGATCCAGGAGGATTTCATTTTGTACAGGTGAACAACAAACTGGAGATGATTATATATTTGATGATCCTGTTGGCAAGACACTGTAGTTGTTATCTTCTTACCTCCGTCAGAATTAGCTTCTCACAAGGATTCATTAGCTGTACAAACTTGAGTAGTTATAATCTTAAGTGTGTCCATGAAATTGCAGCTTCCTTTGTATTCCACAAGGAATAAAAGAAAATTGTTGAGAAAATTAAGACCAAAGATACTTTGCCAATCTTTGATCATATAGAAATGATTCCAGAGTTAAAATGGCATTGAACACAGAACACTGAACTCCAAGTAGAATTATAATGCTCAGGTTTTACGTTCATGATTAAGTTTTGCATTACTATTAATGAAAGTACTGAATTTTCAGTGACTCCTTTAATGTCTTTTTAAAGACTGTCAAACCTATAGAGACTTATCTGACAAAATGTAGATATGTGCTATTTGTTATTGTATGGGAGAAATAATTTATAGATCACAATTCATCTCATCTTAAGATCAGCTACTAAACTACAGCAGATTAATCCTGCTCTAGGAATGTCTGCCTGTGATTAGGGTAACAATTTCATATTTGCATATCTGTGGGCTGAAAGTAGCTGTTAATGCAAAGCTTTGAATAGTTTTTGAGATATTTCAGCATATCCCCCTTGACAGAGGATTCCTACGAAATCTGACAGATCTATCATCCCTTCATGGCTATCCAAGAGCACTAAAACCTAGCTGCAATTTCTCTGTTCAGTTTAAATGTCATATAAGGTTCCATATTAAAATTCCTAATTTAGGTTTTTGCTTAAGAACTTGGTCTCAGGGGTTCCCCCTATTGTCCTTACAGATCTTGCCAAAATGCGTAATAGATCAAATAGAGACATCTACTTCTGAACTAGTTAATCAGAATTGCTTACATAAAAGTGCCTACATGTAGATTATATTTTGGGGAGTGGGGGGTAGGGGGAAGCTGAATCACATCTTCTGGACTGAGTATAAAACATAAACAGAAGCATCCAGAGCTATGTAGTATCTTTTGAGTCCAGCTGGCATCTCAGAATGAAATAAGTCTGTTCTAGGACCTGCTTCAACTTGTACTTATATCTCAGTCTGTATCAGACTTGTACTTATATCTCAGACACATATTGCATCTCAGATGGCAGCGGATGAATATGATTAGGCAGTTGAATCCTACAGTGTGTATATAACTTCTTTATTATAATTTCCGGATAATAGACATCTGGGCTTAGATACCTAATGCAAAGAGGGGATTACCTTACTGAAATGAAGAGGTTCTTGATTCCATAGCACATATTTGGGAAGACTGAGGGGTTCTCATTTGTTAATCAATCACGCAGTTGTGTAGACAGTCAATAGGAAACACTGACACAGAGAATATCTGAATAATTTCAGAATTGTTGATATCCAGAAATACCTAATAATCCTCTGAAGTTTATAACCAACTCTCCTGAAACTATTGTGATAGAGTAATGGGAAAAAAAACAGATTTATTTGGCTGTGAAAGAACTTGCTAAGAAAGCTGGAGAATGGACTTCAGGCATACTTTGTAATGAAGGAATTTGAGTACATTGTACATTATTTCACTTTCACCCGTTTTTCACTGCTGTAAGGAAAACTTTATTTGTGCTGGTTCTGTTTTCTGTCTTTCCTGATGAAACTGAAGCAAAAATATAAGATTTACAGATTCAGAAGGGGGGTGTTAGAGACTGGGGGAGATTCACTGTAGTTCTGTGATGAACCACTTTGCTAAGAGGGGAGGGGGAGGATCCCGGATCCTGATTTATATTTACACTAGTGTTCATTTACTTTACATAATGGTTTTTTGCTTTTTCTTTTTTTTTTTTTCCCTAACAGAAATATGCACAATTCTCTGAAATTTGAAAATATAGGTAATTCTTTATCTTTTCACAAGGTTTTATCTATGTAATTGACTACTTATATATATATATATATATTCATTTTATGATCTCAAAAAAGATGTGTTCTTTACCCAAAAACTATTTGACTTCAACAATATTGAGGGAAGAAATATTATAGCATACTTGGAAAGTAGGCCTTGGATTCCAAAATTCTTTGTTCCAATACTCAAATGTTCCACAATTTTGATTAATTCCTAACATTCCTTGTTATTCAATTATTAAGTAAAAAATCAAGAAAATCATCTCTGTCCATATTTCAAAATCAAATTCTCTTCAAGTACTGTGATTAAGGCATAATGTAGTATGCAATATGAAGGAAAATATGAAGTTATGTTAATCATCTTAAGCGAATGGACACTAATCAGTACAGGAAATCTGTGCTACTAACAGAAACAAAGGACAGCTGAGAAGAGAATCCTGCTTCTGAAGCTGTTTTTTTTTTTGTTTGTTTGTTTAAGAAGATTTTGTTAATCTATCACTCAGTACTGTGAGATTTTTTCTTTTTTTTTCTGTTCTGTCTAGTTCTTTTACTCTCTTTTATGGAAACAGCCTGAGAAACAGAGTGATTTAATATTGCAAATCAAAGCTAGCAAACATATAGCCCAAATCTAAGGGAGGAAATAAACAAAAAAAAGCAAACAAAAATCTTATTATCAAGGCAGCATCTTATAATTAGGGTAACTGTAAAGAAAAGACCAAAGAGACAAACAAAACTGAAAATATGAAGGTCTCTGAAGTGCTCTCAAAGATAAATGAAATCTTGAGGCAAATGGCTGAAATTTTTTTTTTCTTAAAGTTTTACTATATTCTTAACAAAATAAAGGTCTGTGTAATATGCATCTTAATGTGAGTCACAGACTCTTTCTCACTGTTTAGTCAAAGGGCAAAAGTACCTTGTCAGCAGCAAAAAAGCTGGCACATAAGTGAAAGCAAACTTGCTTTAATTGTGGTACTTAAATCTATATGGGGTGTTTCCTGTTATTTAGATTGCTCATATATGTTAAATTAGCAAGTACTGATTATTTTGTTTATTTTTAGACATGGAGTCTCAGTCCATTACAACTATTTTGCACTGCTGTCTCTTAAGAAAAAGTTTTATTGGAAGTGGAAGGAGACTAAATCCACAAAGCTCAGTGTACCAACATTTTTAGGGAAGGGGAGAGCATTATGTAAAATTCACATGACCTAGCCTGAAAGCCATGCTAAGATTTGTTTCCAACCCATGAGAGAGCTATGAAATGCATAGATAAGTTTATATGTTCAGTGATGGCCTTCATCGCCATCCAGTCATTCTAGTGGAAAGAGGGACTGTGTTCTCTGGGCATGTTTCAGGATAATTCTGAAATAATAAAAAGGCTGGGTAGGAGGGATTTCTACAGTATAATCCTATAGATTTTTTTTAGACTTGCTGACTGGCCCATATTAAAATTCACTGTACACACACATGCACTCACACACTCATCTCTCCTGCAGACCACATTTACAGACCTTCTGGGCATACCAGCATGGACTCTTTGCCTTCCTGATGCCTCAGCCTGGACACGAGGTCCCTGCTATTCAGTGTCTGGTCCAGCTCACAGTTCATTAACAAATACACACCCCACACATGCCACGTTGGGAAAGATACAAACACTTGTCCATTCACCCCAGCAGCCTGCACCAGGCACACAGACTGTGACCCACTGCCCTGCCCAAGCTGTCAGTACAGAGCCCTGCACTTGCTACTCTTACTCCAGTCCACCCCAATAGCTGGTTTGTGGCCACATGCTGCTTCCACTCCAGGGCTGAGAATGGAAGATCCCAACTTGCTCCAGCAGCTGGAGAAGAGAAGGCTCCAGGGAGACCTTATGGAGGCCTTCTAGTAACTGAAGGGGGCCTACAGAAAAGTGGAGAAGGGGCTTCTTACAAGGCCATGCGCAACACGGCAAGGGGAAATGACTTTACACTGGAAGAGGGTAGATTTAGACTAGATATTAGGAAGAAGTTCTTTACTGTGGAGGGTGGTGAGACACTGGAACAGGTTGCCCAGAGAGGCTGCAGATGCCCCCTCCCTGGAAGCGTTCAAGACCAGGCTGAATGGGGCTTTGATAAACCTGGTTTAGTGGGAGATGTCCCTGCCTACAGCAGAAGAGTTGAAACTAAATGACTTTAAAAGTCCTTCCCAACCCAAACTATTCTATGATTCTATGGTACTCCAGGCTCAAATTCTGGAGGACTCCTTCAGATCCACAGAGGTATGACTCCTCCAACTACTGCCACTGAGACCTGGCTCACTCCAGTAGCTGACTTCACAGTATGCAGGGCAACCACATCTCCTGTCTGCCTCAAGTAGCTGACACCAGTTCCTCTCACATGCACACACAAGCCCCACCAGCAGGTGATGCTGAGACCTCATGCTCACTCCAGCATCTGACATGACAGGCTGTGGTGCCCATTCCCTCAGCCTGACTCCCATTGCTGCCACCAGTCTTCACACCCCCACATATAAGTCTCACCAGTAGCTGGCACATAGTCCTTGCTGCACACATACACAAAATGAGAGAATGTAAATACACAGAGAGAGTTAATGAAGAGGTTTAATGAAAAAACGTAAGAAGATTGGACAGAATGCAGCAGTCAGGCAGAGCTCAGCCAGGCAAGTGTACTGACTGGCCCTGTTTTTAGTTCAGTCAAGCCTTTAATACCTTTTCTGTCCTCACTTTTTCCTCCTACTTCCCCTTTCTCTTGCACACTTTCCATGAGTTTGCAGATCTCTGCAGTTTTCTGCACTCTCCTAGTCCAGACCATCTGGTCACCATCTTATTGCTATGTTCATTCTTTCTAGAATTGCTGTCTGTTTCTTGCTAGCCCATCAAATACTGTCAAAGTTAACATGAGGATGGGGGGGGCTTTTTTATTCAAATTTACTGTTTATTAATTGTTGTCTACCTAATTGGCTTTCTACAATACTTTAGAGTTGCATTATTTCATTATAATTATGTACAGTTTTTATAATTTATTTATGCCAGAATACAAACATTCCAATAAACATACTGCAAAATACTCAATATAACAAGATGTATGAAACTAAGACATCTTGGGCAAAAAAGGATTCATATTCTTCTCTTTGCATTAACACATCCATTTTTATCTTTGGATAAGCAGTTATAAATTTAAATAGTTGAAAAAGGAAGAGAAAAAGGAAGAAAAAAAAGAAAAAGAAGAAAGAAAAAGAGAAAAAAAAGAAAAAGAAGACAAAAAGAAAAGGAAAAAGGAGGAAAAGACGAAAGAAAAGAGCCCCCTGCAAAAATACTTGTTCCTTACTTTAATCTATTAGAACAAGGTTAGTATAAAATTATTCATATTAGTGTCAAGTTCAGTTTGATTACTTTCTGCATTAATTTGATGCTTTGATAATTTGAATCTATTGAATTGTGGATTCAGTCTTAAACATGATCTTAATTTGACTTTTGTACTACTGTATCTTTAATTAACTTAATAAAGTTATGGTAAACCACAATAGCTAAATGTTTCCTTTAGTGTGCTTTGCTATCAGATTCATTTTAATCAAAACATAGGCAATATGGAGAACTGCTCTATTTAGTCGCATAGAAACCTGGATTGTGAGTTCTAATGAAAATACAGAAGTAAGACATCCTAAATCATTTTTTTTCAGACTCATTGATTAGCATCTAGAAATTTGATCTACAACACATTGCAATAGTCACACAGTACTGAATTCAGGGATACTTTAATCCTGTAATAACATATGTAGCCTGGTGCCAACCAGGTAAATTCCATGGAAGCAGAGAGAGCGGATAGTGCTAGAGAATGCAGCCAGAACTACCAGAACGTTTATAAAGGGTTTGTTACTACTAGCTGACCGTCAGTTGTATAGAACCTGGGAACCACCATCACCAGGTACTTCTCTGAAATTCCTATTTACTAATGCATGGAACACCAGGAGCGTGAACTGGGAATTAGATGTCTTCATTCAGTTGTAAGGCTATGATCTCATCAGGATAACGCTGATGTGGTGGCTCACATGACTGGAGTGAAGTAATAGATACAGAATTTTTACAAAGGACAGGCAGAAAGATAGTGTGGTGGCTGGCCTTTCATGTGAGAAAACAGTGGGAGTATGTGGAGATTTACTTTGGGAGGAGATGAAAAACCAGTCAAAGTTAATGGTCATGATTAGTGCACAGACTAATGTGTGTGCTGTTATAATGAGCTTCTGATAAAGACCTACCCAGGAAGAAGAGATGGTGCCACCTTGCAACTAAAGTCTCCCATTCACAGGTCTTGATCCTCATGGAGAACATTTACTACTCTTAAATCTGCTGGAGTAGCAAATCAACAGGGTGTAGTGGATCAGTATTACTCAGCAGTTGTCCATTGAGCTACTATATTACATTCCACAACAGAACAGAGGGAGAAAATAAGATGAGAATCTTCATAAATGAAGAAATGCAGAGAATTTTCTTACTGGTTGCCATCATGTGCAGAACAGAGTCAACTTTGGGAAAATTAATTTAATTTCTTGCCAATTAAAATAATTTGTGCACTGAGAAACAGACTAAAAAATTAAAACAGTAGCTTTTCTGTGCCCCACTTCACTCCTCCATACCTGATTCCTTTACTCTTCTGAGCGGCACAGAGGGTGTGGAGAATGGGAACTGTGATCAGTTTCTAAGTTTCTCTCTGCCATTTCTTCCTCCTCACACATACCCCCTGTTCCAGTGTGGGCCTCTCCACTGACTTCAGTCTTCAGGAAGAAAATCTGTTATGCTGTGGCCTTTCTACAGGCTGAAATTTCTTCAGAAAATATTCTGTTACAATGTGATGCTTTCCATGAGATTCTGTGTTTGTATCTGCTCTTCCATGGGAAGCAGGGGAAAATCTGCTCCGGCACTATGGATCTCCTCCTCCCCCTCCTTCTTCTCTGACTTTGGTGACCTTGAATTGTTTCTTGCTCTCTTCCTCAACTTATGTGACACTCTTGCTTTTTCTTACATTTATTTTCACAGGGATGTCACCTTCTTTGCTGATTGGCTCAGCTTTGGCCTGTGGTATGTCAGCTGCAGAGCTGTCTGGATCTGGCTTTGTCTAGTAGAGCATACTTTGACATCTTCTCACGGAGACTATTCCTGAAGCCTCCCAGTACCACAGTACAGACTCAATAAAACAACCTTGGAAAACAAAACATTTCACAAAGCAAAGCAATCTAGAAAGTTTCTTTAGTAGTGCTTAAGACAATTTCCTGACGCAAAGAATTGAGGTGACTGAGGTGTCCTAAGCTGACAGTTATTCACTAACAAGGAGCAACTGTTTGTGATGTGAAGTGATTGTGAGATAGTTGATGAAGTTCAGAATCATGACAGAGAGGAGCAAAGTAAACAATAGAATGTGTTTATGGACCTTCTTGAAAGAATCTCAGGAAAGAAGAAAGGTCCAGGAGAGAAGAGTCCAAAATAGCAGATTGATTTTCAGGGATCACCTCCTTCCAATCGCAAGCATGATACATCTCAATGAGTAGAAAATAGAGCAAAGATGACATGAGGCCTGCATAGATGAACATAGAACTCGTTATTAAACAAAATAATTGAAAGGAAGCATAGAGGATGTTGAAATATGTGACAAAGAAGAAAATCAATAGAGGCTTCATCTGAGCGTGTATGGATGGGATAGGAAAGCCAAAACTTATCTACCAGTAAGATGAGGAAGTCTGAATCAAGAAAATCTTATCCTTAGTGGATAAGGATCAAGTTAGGGAACACTTAAACAATCTGGATGTAAAGAAGTATATGGGGACAAACAAGATGCAGCCATGAGAGTTGGGCAAGTTGGCTATCTCTGCAAGCTCATTCTAAATTACCTTTGAAAGATCATGGTGACTGAGGGAAGATCGTAAGGTCTGGAAGAAAAATATTACTCTGAACTTCAAGAAAGGTAAGAATGAAGATCTGAGAAACTACAGGCTGGTTGGTGTTTCTTTTATTCTGAAAGGAGTCCCATCCAGCCTCAGTTATTCAGTGACTGAATAACTGTTCTTTAAAAGCTTGAAGTTAGTAATTACACAGAGTAATGCTGCTGTTAAGCTAATAACTTTTTGCCTGAAGGGACTGAAGAAGAAAAGCCACTCAACAATTATTTAGTTCTGGAAATAATTATGCAGAAAAGGCAATAGATAGCATAGTTTTAATAATTAGAACTTGTGAGCAATATTTTCAGCACTCAGAGTTATGAAAGTGAGAAAAAACCTAGCTGGAAGCATTTGCCTTAACATGTAAATAACGACTGATTTTGTTTGTTTGTTTGTTTGTTTGTTTGTTTCATTGATGGTATTGTTTCTTTTCCAGAATTACATTTTTAGAATCAGTCACATTGCACATACATCCTGTCTGTGAATCTGTATTCCATTCTAGTGAGTCCAGCTGTATGTAAGTCTCATGCATTTGGTTTTCAGCTGAAGAAGACAGAAAATAGCTTTGCCACATCACTACTACTTCAGCTACATCTTAAGTATGATTATCAAGCCTTTGTCTCCTGAAACATTCCACCGTGTTACTTTTCAGTAGTCATGTGTTCTCAGGCTCCTTTCAGTTTTTTAGTTAAAATAACATTGGCCACTATTTCACCAACTTTCTTCAAACTGTCCTCCAGTGTGATTAAAAGGATGTTTACAGATCTCAATTTCCAAATTCTTTGACTATGTTTTAGTTGTCATTCTCTGTGTTACAGTATTTCCTCCCT
>NC_034409.1:147604980-147657618 GCF_002078875.1 Numida meleagris
CCTTCCTTCCGCCCTTCCTTCCGCCCTTCCTTCCTTCCTTCCTTCCGCCCTTCCTTCCGCCCTTCCTTCCTTCCGCCCTTCCTTCCTTCCGCCCTTCCTTCCTTCCGCCCTTCCTTCCGCCCTTCCTTCCTTCCTTCCAGGGCCAAGTGTCAGGTCCTTCACTTTCGCCACAACAACCCTAGGCAGCCCTACAGTCTTGGGGAGCAGTGGCTCAAAAGCTGCCTGACAGAAAGGGACCTTGGTGTGCTGATGGTCAGTCAGCTGAATATGAGCCAGCAGTGTGCCCAGGTGGCCAAGAAGGCCAATGGCATCCTGGCTTGTATCAGGAATGGTGTGGTGAGCAGGACTAGGGAAGTCATCCTGCCCCTTTACTCGGCATTGGTGAGGCCCCACCTTGAGTACTGTGTTCAGTTTTGGTCACCTCAGTACAGAAAGGACATGGAGGTGCTGGAGCAGGTCCAAAGAAGGGCAACAAGGCTTGTGAAGGGCTTGGAGAATATGCCCTACACGGAGAGACTAAAGGAACTGGAGCTGTTTAGTCTGGGGAAGAGGAGGCTGAGGGGAGACCTCACTGCTCTCTTCTCACTGGTGACAGGTGACGGGACAAGGGGAAATGGCCTCAAGTTGGGCCAGGGGAGGTTTAGGTTGGATGCCCCATCCCTGGAGGCATTCAAGGCAAGCGTGGATATGGCTCTGGGCAGCCTAGTCTCATGGTTGGTGACCCTGCACACAGCAGGTAGTTGAAACTCAATGATCTTTGAGGTCTTTTTCAACCCAGGCCATTATATGATTCTATGATATGACTCTATGATTTCTTTTGTCCGTGTTAATGACATTTGAATATTTTTATATATGGTCTATAATATTACGGATACTAAACTGTTCACTATATACTGTAACAGTATTTTAAGAAGATAATGATAAAATGCAAAAGTCCTCTAATTTTAATTGATCCCAAACGTTCCTCCTCCCTCCTCCTTTTGCTGAGATTTTATCACTGAGCATGATGTCATACGGTATGGATTATCCATTTGGTCAGTCTGGGTCAACTGTCCTGGCTGTGCCCCCTCCCAGTCTGTTCAGGAAAAATAAAATGCTTCAATCCCATGAAAATACTGCTTGGCAATAGCAAAAAAAAAAAAAAAAAAAAAAAAAAAAAAAAAAAAAAAAATCACAGCACCACATGGACTGTTATGAAAAAGATTAACTCAATCTGAGCCATACTCAGTGTATCAGCTCAATCTAATATGGGCACGAAGTTTGAGATTCAGCTGAGTAAACTCATAGTGACATTTAAAATATCTGAGCTCATCATGTGTGACCTTCTATATGCTGTTTACAATGCTGAATGTCTCTCTAAGGTTCTCATCTACTCCTGTGCAGATGTTTTTGATACTTTACAATATGCAAAATTTCACCAGATGCATATGTTAGGTAATTTATTCCCACTACATAGACACCCATTTTAGTAAGCTGATGAAAAAGTGTTTTTAGAACACTCCACAATAGACAAGCACAATAGGAAAGCTCAAATTACTCAGAAATTGCTGCCTGGAATGTTTTTTCAATATTTGAGAGACCTGAATTATCTTTGTCCAAAAGAAATAGGTGAAGAGTCCTGTATCTTATTCCTTAAATATCTTTCCACCTTCCAATTGTAACCCTTGTCCTGTCATGACAGACTCTTTTGAAACATCTCTCTCCATCTTTCTTATACGCACCTTTTAAGAACTGAAAGTCTGCAATGAGGTCTCCTCCGTTCTCTTCTCCAGACTAAACAACCCAAACTTTCTCAGCCTGTGTTCATACGAGGGGTGCTCCAGCCCTCTGATCATTTTTTTATCCCTCCTCTGGACTCATCCCAACATCTCCACATCTTTCTCATAAAGGGGCCAGAGCTGAACAGCGTGATCTTATGAGAACAAAGGAGAGAAGAGAAATCACATCCCTTGCCCTGCTGGCTTTCTGGGCTGTAAAGACATGTTGCTGGCTCATGTACAATTTTTCATAAATCAGTATTCTCAAGTCCTTCTCTATGAGGTTGTTCTCAATCCATTCATCCCCAGACTGTCCCATAGTTTTTGACTGCCCCAGACCAGGTGCAGCATCTTGCACTTGGCCTTCTTGTAGCTGGAGTTACAGAAGTAATTTATCTTGTCTTCAGACTTCTATTTTGTGTGGGAAAAAGAATGTCAAGCTTATTCTTCCATGTATAGTCAAAATGATGCTAAGTCATGTACTTACACATACAGTCAAAATGATACTAACTCATGTACTCAGTTTCTGTGTATGGAATGTTCAGAGAAAGCAATTTGAATTTTATTAGCTGTTTACTAAAACTTGTCAGTTTTAAGAATACAAGACAAAAAGACTTCTTGTTATACAACCTCAGTGGTAATTAAAGAGTATACATATTCACTGTAGCAAATAGTTTAAAAGAAAAATATATTGAGCTTCTTGTTTGCTATTATTTTGCAATTAAAAGTAATAGTATTACATCAAGCCAATACTGGAAACATTTTGTTTCAGCTTAGGAATTATGTTTTGTTCATAAAATACTTATTTTAAAAGAATGGAAACAAAAAATAAACTGAAAATGACTGTGCAATAGTCCTTCTTTCTCAAATCCATTATGATTAAGAACAAGGGAGAAAGAAAGAAAGGAAACAATATGGAAAATAATTAAAAAAATTATATATTTTATTGTCATGGTTTTGTGATTTTCGGTTATTGGTATTCCACATTATAACATCATGTAGTGGATATATCTGGTTCTCAGAAGAGAAGGACTACTACAGTCCCCACGGTACTTTGCTCCTCTGTTACCATTTTCCAGCCGGAGGGAAAAGATAAAAGCTCGCAGTATAAAAACTTGCAGATCACGAGACCTCGTCCCTTTTTCCGCCGTCTCTCGTCTTGGCAGCACCTCGCTCTCCAGCCGTCTTATCGTCAGTAGTAGAATAAGGCCTACCTTGATTATGGGACATTCTCTCTCTCTGTATTGGATTTATCAGCTTAAATTGTAATTATATTGTATTATAGTGTGTTGTTTTGCATTCCAATATTTTATTTAGTAAATTAGTTTGTTTCTCCTCAGATTGTTGCTGCTGTTCTTTGCTCTCAGGGCCATCTCCTTACCCTTTTCCCCTTTCCCTTTTCCCGGGGTGTGGACCCGTGGATCCCCCATCCCCTTCGTCACGGAACCGGGCCAAACTCCCGTAAACCGTTGACATTTATATGATTAGTGATTTATGTAAAGACCTCTTCCTTTCAGTTGGATAAAAAATCATGAAGACAAAATAAGAGCAGGAGATATTTTGGTACATATTTTGGTGTTTTACAATAACTTGCTTTTCTTTGCTTTCTACTTTCTAGAAAATGAACATGTTACAGATAGAGACAATATGATGGTTCAGGCTTTGGATCCTGGATTTCTTGTACTAGATACATATGAGTGATCATTATGTCTACTACTCTATCTGATAAAAATACAAGGATATGGATTCAGACACGAATGTCACCAGCTGTTACATACTAGGAGCCTCGCCAGGAATGAAGAAAACTAAGTAAAATTAACTTGTAAATAAATAAACATAACAGATTATTTGAAATTAAACTAGGGTAATTAAGTTCCAAATGCCTGGATGGGATATTTAGAAGTCTAATTTAGATCTCTAGGATTCTCATAGGTCTCTAGGAATCACATTGCAGCAACATAATGCTATGCAAAGGTTGCTCATGGGGGCTGTTAGTGAAATTCAATTGTTCTCTCAGGTATTTTAGGATTCTTTAGTAGAAATTAGAGCAGGAGCAACAGAACTAGTCCATGACAGTGCTGTTGCTTAGCTTCCTGCCCTGATTTTGTTCACCAGTGAGCACTCCTAGGTATATTCTCATGGGCCTCTAGGACCTTTTTTCTGTGAAGTGCAAGAATTTCTCTCTAAATTGGAGAGCTATGGATTTGAAGGATGGACTGCTCGATAGATTAAGATCTGGTTGGCTGGTTGCAGCCAAAGGGTTGTGATCAATGCTTCTATGTCAGGGTGGAGGCCGGTCACAAGTGGTGTCCCCCAAGGCTCAGTCCTGGGACCGGTGCTCTTCAATGTCTTTATCAATGACATAGACGATGGAATTGAGTGTACCCTCAGCAAGTTTGCAGATGACACCAAGCTGAGCGGTGCAGCCGATACATTGGAAGGAAGGGAAGCCATCCAGAGGGACCTGGACAGGCTGGAGAAGTAGACCCATGTGAACATAATGAGGTTCAACAAGGCCAAATGCAGGGTGCTTCACTTGGGCCAGGGCAATGCCAGGTATTTATACAACGTGGGGGAAGAACTCCTTGAGAGCAGCCCTGCGGAGAAGGACTTGGGGGTCCTGGTGGACGAGAAGCTGGACGTGAGCCAGCAGTGTGCACTGGCAGCCCAGAAGGCCACCTATGTTCTGGGCTGCATTAAAAGAGGCATGGCCAGCAAGGAGAGGGAGGTTGTGGTCCCCCTCTACTCAACTCTTGTGAGGCCCCACCTGGAGTACTGTGTCCAGGCCTGGGGCCCCCAGCACAAGAAGGACGTGGAGCTCTTGGAAAGAGTTCAGAGGAGGGTGACCAAGATGATCAGAGTGCTGGAGCACCTCTCCTATGAAGAGGGAAGAGGGCTTGTTTAGTTTGGAGAAGAGAAGGCTCCGGGGAGACCTCATAGTGGCCTTCCAATACTTGAAGGGAGCATATAAACAGGAGGGGGAACGACTGTTTCCATGGGTAGATAGTGATAGGGCAAGGGGGAATGGTTTTAAATTGAGATAGGGGAGGTTTATTTTAGATATCAGGAGGAATTTTTTCACTCAGAGGGTGGTGTTTCACTGGAACAGGTTGCCCAGGGAGGTTGTGGATGCCCCGTCCCTGGAGACATTCAAGGCCAGGCTGGATGTGGCTCTGGGCAGCCTAGTCTCATGGTTGGTGACCCTGCACACAGCAGGGGAGTTGAAACTCAATGATCTTTGAGGTCTTTTTCAATCCAGGCCATTCTATGATTCTATGAATCATTGAGTTACAGAGTCATCATATCTTTTGCTCAATGCCTTTGGATCAGTGATTTTCCACACTTTTTTTTTAATAACAGAACCAACAGAGATACTGAAGTATCACTGATTAAACTAATTTCCTTTTTATACTGGAATAGCATCAATAGGAGGCTAGATAAAACTAGAGCACCGCAAATGCCAGCTTTGAGGCAAGCATATTCAACTTCTTCTAAATGAATAAACACTTAAATAAGCAATCAGAACTGAAAAATGCAGAAATGTTTGAAATTCAGTTTCCTATGCATAGATAACTTATGATAGTATATATGCTTAATTTATTACTTCTGTCTTCTTTTTGCCACCTATTTTAATAAGTTAGGCTACTGCATCCCACAATTAGAAGTTCTACTGACTGAAGAGTAAGTGTTACCAATATTGGAGCTAAACATGAACTAAGGGATTAAACTATTATTTTTGAGTCAGGATCCATAATTTATTTTGTTTGAGATTTAGATCTTGATTCTATTTCCCAAAGTTGGATATCTAGTACTGCTTAAGATTTCATTGCTTATTCTCCTCGATTTACAGCTCTCAATCTGCAAGTTCGTGTGTTTCCAATAGGTCATTTGTCATAAATGTCAGTCTCCTGAAGTTATTTCAAATGTACTAAAATATCTCAAATATCACTAGGCACTTACGTCTAAAGAATTTAATTGAACATTTTTTCATCAATTATCTTCCCAACAATTTCAATATTCAAATAGTGAGTGCACAGAAACAAAACATCCAAGAAAATATTTAAATAAGGCTCAAGTTAATAATGGTGGCATTGCATTTTCTAAACAATATGCATAGTCCCATGCAGTTATGCTCTTTTTATCTTTTAAAATACACAGTAGATTACATTAAGACAAAAACAGAAACAGGAAAAGATTCACTCATAACAATTCAATAAATTGTGGTATAGCTTACTATCATTTTCCTTGAAGCAGAAAAAAGAAGAAAAACCTTAAGTTAGAAATTTTGAACATTGGTAAAATACAGACAGACATGGTGCAGGAATTTCTGCATTGACTGTACAAGACAGATACCTATATAGGGTATCCGTAAAATCTTTCACTATGCTGTTTCTACAGTTTCTATGTATGTTAGAAAGATTTGAGTATGTTTTTTTCTTGCAACAGTCAAATCTTCTGTATGAAAAATCAAAATCTATGTATTCAAAGGCTTAAGTGCATATTTACAATTTATATTTTCAAAATCAAGATCTCAGATGAGTGGGACAATTATTTAACTGTTTAACTGTTTTAAGCTTTTAGGCATAAATAAGCTCAATGAAGTACTAAGACATAGACTCTTCCGCATAGAAATGGTAAGACCTCATGAAGGAAAAAGTACTTAGAACAAAGAAAGGCAAGATGATGTTCTACATTCCACTTTAAAATATGTGGGGAAAAAAAAATTTCCTTTATATTTTTATCATTTTTTTTCACAAATGCAGAACATTAACTGCCAACATTCAGTATGATACTCTTATGATATATTGTTACTAGCCTCTAAATGTTTGTATCTGCCAGAGATCATGTAGAAGATCTTTGAACTGTTGCACCTAATATGAGACTAATCGCTAGTACAAATGCTATTGCTGTGTATGGCCACCAGTATCTCAGGAAAATCCCAGGCCTTTTTAAGTATGCACCTTCTTCATTCAACTATAACAAAGAAACATTAGTAAGTGCAAAATGCTTTAAAACTTGGTTTGAAATTTTATATCCACTGCACTATCACATTGCTTTGTGGCAGATGCTGCTATTATCAAATAGCAGGAGAAGGTTCCTATTAGCTCAGAAATCTCCAATTAACAGAAAGACGAGAGGTGTCTATCAGCATACTTTCCATCCAAGCAGAATGTCTTTTAGTTTGACTATGACTGGAAAGATAGCTTCAGAGGAATATTAGCACTTTTTCCTCTCTGTAAATCTACCATTAATCTATTATGAATTTTTATATCATTACCCCTCAAGAAGAGTGTCTGTATGAGATTCACCTCTCACAGTACCAGCTCAGAAGCAAGGAATGTTTCACGGGGCAGCTATCATTGTATTGATGCTGAAGTCATGAAGGATAAAAGCAGTGTGGGATAAATGTACCTTGTGTACTTGTGTGCCCTGGGGAACTATGGTATATTGCATTTGTGATAGAAGCTCTCACAGAAGGACATCTGCAGCTTTACTCTAAAATATTAAAGAAGTGGACTGATCATACAATAGAAAGATAGATAAGATTTCTCAGAAGTATTTCATCTATGCTGATGTGGAAGGAACTGTCTGATATGTTTGCCAAGACACTCTCCATCAAATAGAAAAGTCATGGCCATCAGTTGAAGTCCCTGGTGACTGGAAAAGGAAAACATCACTCCTATTTTTAAGAAACAGAGAAAGGAAGACCTGGGGAATGGCAGGCTGGCAAACCTCACATCTGTGCCAGGGAAGATCACTCAGCAGATCCTCCTGGAAGCTATATTAAGGCACATGTGAGAAAAGGAGGTGATCCAATACAGCCACTAAGGGCAGATCATGCCAGACAATTCAAGCAGCCATCTAAGATGAAGTGATGGCAGCAGTAGACTAAGGAATGTCATGAGTGGTGTCCCCCATGGATCTGTCTTGGGATCAGTACTCTTTAACAACTTTATCAATGACATAGAGAATGGGATTCAGTGCACACTCAACAGGTTTGCTTCTGACACCAAGCTGAGTGGTACAGTTGACACAATAGAAGGAGAGGACACTATTTAGAGGAACATGGACAGGCTCAAAAAGTGGGCCCATGAAAACATAAAGAGGTTCAACAAGGCCAAGTGCAAACTGTTGAACTTGGCTGGGGGCAATCCTAGGTGTGGGTACAAACTGGAAGGGGAGCTCACTGAGAGCAGCTCTGCAGAAAAGGACCTGAGGGTTCCAGTGGAAGAAAAGTCAGACATGAACAACCAGCTGTGTTCTTGAAGCCTGGAAGGCCAATGTGTACTGCGCTGCAACAAAAAAGGTGTGGCCAGCAGGGAGAGGGAGGTTATTGTCCCCTTCTATTCTACCCTGGTAAGGCCTCACCGGGAGTACTTCATCCATGTCTGGAGTCCCAAACACAAAAAAGATGCAGTGCTGTTGTAGTGGGTCCAGAGGAGGACCATAAAGATGACTGGAGGGATGGAGAGCTTCTGTTATGAGGAAAAGTTGTGGGAGATTGACTTGTTTAGCTTAGAGAAGAGAAGGCTTTGGGGAGACTTCATTGTGGCCTTCCAATACCTAAGAGGAGCTTATAAACAGGAGGGAGATCAACTTTTTACATGATTTGATAGTGATTGTACAAAGGGGAATGGTTTAAAGCTGAAAGAGGGGAGTTTTAGGTTAGATATTTGGAGGAAATTTTTTACTCTGAGGGTGGTGAGGCACTGGAACAGCTTGCCCAAAGAAGCTGTGGGTGCCTCATTCCTGGAGACATTCAAGGCTGGGTTAGATGGGATCCTGGGTAGCCTGATCTAGTGGATGGTAACCCTGTCCACATCAGGGGGGCTGGAACTTCAAGGTTCCTTCCAACCTAAGCCATTCTATGATTCTATCTTATAGTTGAGAAACTTCCATTTCCAAATATTAGAAGATATCAGAATGTTTGAAAATGTGACTATCATAGATCTTCTTGATTCCATACCTGTGCTTTGTCCTGTGATTCAATCATGACTGAATCATTCCTAGGAAATATATATTTTTTTTTTTCTGAGAGGATTCACATGGTCTTACAAACATTTGAAAGGCTGTTCACTTCATGCCATAAGTTATTGTTTTCTTGCCATAAGGAAATTCCCAGTAGAAGAATTTAAGGAACAACTCTTGCATGAGAGCTAAAATTTCTGGTGCGACAGTTTTCCATGACATATTAAAAAAATATATGTCACTATCTTCTATAGAGCAATTATTATCTTCATCTCTGTTGACAATATTTCTTTCATCCTCTAATCTCTAAACTGCAAAATATGAACTGTCTTTTTAGAAGCAGAAGACAAGAATAAGTACTTCTCAATAGAGACAGAACTGTTAATTATCTAAAACCCACAAAACTTTGATCTCACCTCTTCAAAAACAAGAACACTATCTGACTGTGGATGCCAAGCATTTTTTGCCAGTATCAAATGGTGACAATAGAAGACAATGGTATACATCACTGGGAAGAAGGATGCTGAAAGTGTCTGTTTTGTTAAATGAAAGGTGGGTATGATTTCGCTTTAACTCTGTGGGCAAGTGGGGTGAACTAGTTTATATCTGGAATCTTCATTTGTCTTATCTCCATCAAAGATGACAGTCTCTTTCTCCGTGATGAAATCTATATTACTTATTTCTTGGTCTGAATCATTTCTAGACTCTATGAATATTCCAGTAGCCTTTAGACATAATTTCTACTCTTTAATTTCTACCTTTAAGTCTCCCTCATTATTAAAAGCAAACAAAAAAACCCCAGCAACAACAACAAAAAAAACAACAAAAAACCGCACAGCTCTTTTTCTTTGCATTACATCCACAGTATTGCTTATTTGGTAGAGAGTAATCAGGGTTCATTATTTTTTTCCTTTCCTTTTTTCTTTCCTTTTTTCCCTTAGCTTAAAACATCTGAAATAATCAGTTGTGATTATTGTTGTTGGCTACTAGAATAGGGCATAAAGTAGGGGTTGAAGTCACATTTACCATATGCTAACATTCATCTGTGACATCAGAATATGATGGATGCTGCGGGGAAAAATGCTTGTTGCAAAACTTCCAAAAATGTGTGATGTGAAAGAAGCCAAATGCAGTAGAGTTTTGTTTCTTCTGCTTCTTCAAATCATCTTCTAAATTCTCCTGCCAGCCTTGACCAGATTTTAATTTTACAGCTGTTCAAACAGAACTAGTAAGAAAGCCAAAAAGTATTATTTATACTGTGGGAGCTCATTATCAGAGATTGAAATGCCAGATTAGATAAAAACTGGTATATTTTTGTTTGTTTTGCTTGTTTTCCCTTGTGGGGATGGTTAAATACTAGAATACACTGTCCAGAGATGTTGTGGAACTTCTTTCCTTTGAGTTTTCCAAGATGTGAATGGACAAAGCCTTAAAAAAACATGAACTTTCTGGATATGCTTTGAAAAGCACTGTGCAAGTGTAACCATTACAGCACTTATGTGTTTGTATGTATTTGTCTGTGCAAAACAATGCAGCACTTGATCTTATATTTGCTAATAATATAAGAACCAATATCCTTCCAGTACCTGAAGGGGGCCTACAAGAAAGCTGGGGAGAGGCTTTTTATGAAGACATGTAGTGTCAGGACAAGGGGAAATGGCTTTACACTGGAAAAGGGTAGATTTAGACTAGATATCAGGAAGAAATTTTTTACTGTGAGGGTGGTGAGACACTGGAACAGGTTGTCCAGCAAGGTTGTGGATGCCCCCTCCCTGGAAGCATTCAAGGCCAGGCTGGATGGGGCTTTGAGCAAGCTGGTCTAGAGAGTGGTGTCCCTGCCTGTAGCAGAGGGGTTGGAACCAGATGATCTTAAAGATCCCTTCCAACCCAAATCATTCTATGATTTCAAGTCCATTATATTAATGAAGAGCAGTTAAGATTTTAAAATAAATTCATTCTTTATAAAAGCAGTAAACTCAGAGAAAAAGGATTACATGAACTTTTTGGAAAAGACAAACAGAGATAAATTACCAGAAATAAAATCCATGATCAAAAGTTTAAGTATGCTGTAAAGAGTTGCCAACTAGTTCTCAGATTTGGCAAAAAGTAATTTTATCTAGGGTGAATAAGGTTGGTTAGAAATGCAGTATCACATACATCCACTGTAGCTTCAGTCTGTGATCAGGTTCTGAACACAATGAAAAAAAAAAAAAAAAAACACCAGAAAAGAAAAAAAATGAAACAAGACAAAGCAATTACTTTTCAAGACCTGTTAATGTAAGTATGAACTCTTAAAATTGCTTAGGTAGGGTAAGAAAAAATGAATTCCTTACTGAAGTCCTAACGTTATGGCAGATGAAGAAGTCATTGCAGCAAGGAACTCTGCCAAAAAAAATGTTATGTTGTACAAAGGCTTCCAATTTCCTAAATAAAAATTTGCCAATTTTCTATCCAGGTAGTTGTTGCTTATTCCTCATTCAGTATTATTATATGTGGTTTGATAACAGAATATGTTAGTATGAAGTACAATACTGATTTTATAAAATTTGTTTTCTTTACTACTTCAGTTACTCCTGAAGATCAACATTTTTGATATTAATAAACATATGAACTAATCACTATGAGGAATTATTATTGCTACATGTTGGTGAAGTTTTTTTAGTGAAAATGTGTAACAGATATATTGACCATATTTTTGACAGGAATTAGGTCAGAATAAACTCTTAACTGATCATGTTCTTGATATATTAAGTTAATGGCAGCTAAATATCACTTACAGTTTTAGTTACTATATTACAGTTTCTTATTGTATGATCATTGTTTTGAAACAATAAATAGCTGCTTCACTTGTTTTTCTCCTGACAGCCATTTTTGTCTTGTCTCATCTAGCTACCTGGGGTAGCAAATTGGATCTTTTTATCACAGTTCTATTTTCTTCCTCTATTATGGTGCTTTCTGTGCAGATAGATGCATCAGCCCAGAAGTATTTGAGTACTGAACAAGAAACTGCTATATATTCTCAAGTTAAGTCAATGGTAGATGCACTGAACTTTTATCTGCTAATTATAGCAAGACTGAAAGCAGGAACGTAATTCCAGTGACTTCAGAGGAGTTTAGATCTTACCTAGTAAATTGTGTAAAGCAGTGGTTTTCCAAGGAATGAACAAGACATAAGTAATCCAGGATTCACACAAGAGAAACCGAGCTGCCCCATCTTGATGCAAATGAATGTACAGTGCAGCCCTGACACAAGTGGCACACTTGATGCCTTGCTGCAGCTGTGAGCACCCTCCAGTTCCACCATGTGCACATCAGATGCACTGCTTATCCTCAACAGACTCAACACACTCAGCCTGTGACCTCTTGTGTGCTGCATGTGGGTTGATTCTCATACCAGGAGATGAAAGAATACTATAGTTTAGAATAAATCTGTTTTTACTACAGAACAATGAGTTTGATATGGATTATAGTAACAGGAAAAAAAAATTTTCCCCTGCAGAGGCAAAGAGAAAATTCCAGATTGCTTGTACAATCTTCCAACTCAAATTTACAATTTACAACAATAGTGTCTTGTATGTGATATAGTTGAATCCAGGCTTACTGGATAACAAACAAACAAAAAAAAAACAGATCAAAACACTGTTCTGGTTTAATCAGATATGGAAATATTATGATATCATGCAGAAAGCTGTTTTAGTGATGGAACTTAGTGCTGGAAAGCTGCACTTCTTTGATCAGTCCCTGACAGCCTCAGCTTACATGAATTCCAGTGCTCTGAGATGAGAAACTATAGTCCCCAGAGGTCTCCAGTGCTCCCCACAGGATTTCCAATTCCAAGTAAAAGTGGTAGAATAACACAGCAATGGGGAGAAGATCTCTCTTTCATTTCTGGTAGCACAGCAACCAACATGGTCAGAATTTCTCCCTCTCCTATTTGTTGGATTTATTATTTGTAACTCCTTTTTCTGTCATTATCTTACAGTCTTATACAATTTGTAGTAAATCCATTTTCTCTCCTTATCTTAACTGGGTCATTTTTTAGATATAAGGAAAAAGTCTCTTACCGTGAGGGTGGTGAAGCACTGGAAAAGTTTGCCTGGAGATATGGTTGATGCCCCATCCCTGGAGTCTTTCAAGACAAGGCTGGATCAGGCTCTGGGCAACCTGATCTAGCTGTGGATGTCCCTGTTCACTGCAGGGGAGTTGGACCATATGGCCTTTAAAGGTCCCTTCCAACTCTGAGGATTCCATGATTTTTGTTTTTCTCCTCCTCAAAAAGGGGACAGGATAGTGAAAAGAGCCAGGGATGCCTTCTTCCACATCTTCCCCCTCATCGCAAGTGTAGCCGCCACAGACATGTAATATCATACCAGAACAAAAAGAAACAAACTCTCTAGAAAATAGAGACAACCAACAATGTTTGGAAGGCTTATGTTACTCAGATTATGTATACACTTACATGGATAGAGTAAAGAAAAAGTTGTAATATTTGCCATTAACATCTACTTAAAGGGATTTGAGTAAGACTGTGCTCCTAGTACAGTTATTTATGAAGCCAGATGAGCAATAATCCTTAGTAGTTTTGAATTTTTTTTTTTTAGAAACATAGAACGGTTTGAGTTGGAAGGGACCTTCAAAGGCTATCTAGTCCAACTCTCTGGCAATGAACAGGAACACCTACAGCTAGATCAGGTTGCTCTGAGCCCCATCCAGTCAGACCTTGGATGTCTTTAGGAGCACTCCTTAGGTTTAAATGTGATGAGCTAATCCCCCATATTCTGAGCTTGAAAGCATAAGGGACATGCTTTGCAGATTACTTGCAATGTTGTACTTTATTATTTGTTAAGGTGGCATTTGTTTTCTACTTTTGAATAGATTAAAATTTTCACTTGCAGATGAAAGAACAAAAATGAAGAGACAACCTCATATACTGAGAGAGGATTTATGTACTTCATAGAGAGAGAACTGTAGAAGTTCCATATGGACTGGGTACTTCTGTGCATGTTTAGCAGTAAATGCAATGAAACTAATTGTTTCTTCACATCTTTATAACAACTTTATAGCTATGTGTAATTGAAAACAAAATACCTAATCTATACAAAATATTGAGAGTCATATTGCCCACATGGCTTAAAAATTAACTAAAAAGCAATAATAATTGGCAACCAATCTTCTGTTGAAAAATGCTTCAAATACATTATCTTTAATTACTACTATTGCTACTCTAGCAGTTCCAAAATGAAGGAAAAACTAATTCATTTTTTCTACGCTGAAGTCTGAAGCACCTAATTATAACATGCATTACCAGAAGAGAGGCTAGACTTTAAGTAACATCAATATTGTGATTTTTTTTAATTTAAATCCTATTTTGCCTTCATTTCAAGTATTTTTAGTGTACAGTATCAAGTACTCAATTATTTGCAGCTTTCTTCAGCCATAGTTCTCATAGTAAGCAGTACTTCTGTAATGTAAAATTTAATTTTATCTTACGCATCTGGATCATTTCTTTACATGAATGATTACCATCTGATAAGCTAGAAGTAATAGATACAAATGAACAACAAGCACAATTAGAAGTTCAGCTCATTACAGAGCATGCAAACTATAGTAGTAACTTTCCAGCAATTTTTACATTTGCTTTACTGGAAATACAATTTTCTTAAACTTTACTTCTTATCTTTAGGAATAGACATCTTCTACTGAAAGTTTAGTTGTTATAAGGAAAACAAGCAGTGTTCTGCTTAAAAAGAAGTGAAATTACATCTGATACATTCTTGGCAATACCAGGCAAAGTATTCACAGGTAGACCCATAGTTACACACAGCAAAAAGAGTTAACTCATCCCACTGATAAAAGGGCTCTCTAGCTACACATCTCTCCTCCTCAAGAAAAAGACTAGGTCAAAGAATCGTTCTACTTTGTGTGGCTGGCCCTTATATAAGCACAGGGTGTCTTCACTTGGGTCCACCCCTTCTGGTCACATGGGGAACACTGGTGCAAACAATTTGCCTGGGTTCCCTGGGCCAGCCACATCCCTTTACCAGGTGCTCAATCACCAGTTCAAGTGGTGATCTAACAGTTCCCCAACAAGCACTAATTTCAGTGGGCTAGAGATACATGGTAATACTTTTTTTTTTTTTTTAATTGATGCAGACACAAAGTTTTTTCTATTTTCCCTTTTGAATTTTACATTTTTAGCAATCTATTAAGAGGGAATTCTATCAGATAAAAACCTACATTATATTTTTCTGATATAACAGAACTGTGAGAGATGTATTATCACACAAAACCATGTAGCACTCAATTAAATATCCTGAAGAAAACATCTGTATTCATGAAGTTATATTTTCCTTTAAAATGAAAGAGACACAAAACTACTTTAATGTACCCATTTGCAACTTGAAAATTGGTATTTGAACTCTATTTTATCTGCAAAACAGAAAACAAAATTTTGAAGAAGGACCTTAAGTCTTCCATGTAATGTATGTAATCTATAACAGTAAAAAGTCCCCCTGTATTGTTATTCTTTAAGAGCATTATGAATATAGAAATCAATATGAACATGTGGGCAGGAGAAAACCATACATTATATCTGTCTAGACTAGTGCTCTCTCATCTAAACAGTGGATTTTGGAAAAAGAAAGCCAAATTCCAAATTACTGCTCCATTTTAATTATATTATTACATGGATATACTTACTTTCTTTGTTACACAAGTCAGTATTCCTCTGTTCAGATCTTCCCTTTACACACTCTGTTATCTATGACAAGCTTCAGTATTTTATTCCAGTGCTATATTTAAAACAAATCTTTAGATGTCATGTAATTAAAATATTTTGCTGAGTTTGAGTTATAATATTAGAATGAAAACTATGTAATATCACTGCAGTTAAACAGTCATTCAGTTTGCTAAGGTGCTAATAAGAAATCTGAGGCAAAAGACAAGATTACTGCTTATGTCAGTAAATAACTGCACAACTCTTAATTGCTGCACTTAACACTCAAGAATTGATCTACTTTTCTGGTTTTAAATGGCGGAATAATTTCCCAGCTAGACGGCAAGAATATCTTTGTGCCTTTCATATGGCTATTTTTCCTTCTTCATTGCCACCGAGCTTCTCCAGTCTTAATCATATAGCTTTTGATGAACTGAATTTCAGCAGTTTTGTGCCTGTTAGGAAGCCAGAAGCAGCTTTTTGATTCACTGCCCAGTGTTAACCTATCAGGAGATGCTGTAGACTGTGCAATGAACCATGCACCAGCTGAGGATTGCAGGGATATATATGCCAGATGGAATTTTATCCCAAATGCTTAATGCAATGAGATAAGCCTGTTGCATATTTCTCCACAGAATAGGCAGCCACTAGAATCCATGATCTTACATAAAATTGTCTTGAAAATTCTCTGTTAGGACAAATTATGATTATAGTCTTTTTTTTTTTTTTAATATAAATATTACTGATTACAGAATATGGTTCAATCTTCTTGTTTAAGTGAGGCTACTCAGAGCTGGTTGCCCAGGCACATGTCCAGACAGCTTTTTAAAATCTCCAAGAAGGAGACTCCACAGCCTTTCTGGGTAACTTATGTCAGTGTTCTGGCACCTATAGAACAAATAAA
The DNA here is from genome assembly GCF_002078875.1 of Numida meleagris. Classification (NCBI taxonomy): domain Eukaryota; kingdom Metazoa; phylum Chordata; class Aves; order Galliformes; family Numididae; genus Numida; species Numida meleagris. Next base: position 147,621,326 of record NC_034409.1, read on the forward strand.
TGCTTCCAGATAGAGTGCTTCCAGCGGGAGCCACGGGTATTTCTATCTGTGCCCTTTGCCTCTTGTTCTGGCATTGATCACCATCAAAAAAAGTCTCTCTCCATCCTATTTGAACACTCCCTTCAGGTATTTATATTTTCTTCATAGTATTACTCAAGATTCTAAAAAAAAAAAATCTGAAAACAGAACTTATATATTTATATATTATCTATTATCTTAGAAGGAGATTTATCCAGAAGTACTAGCTTTTAAAATATTTGAGAAGTACTGGTTTTTTTTTTGTTTGTTTGTTTGTTTGTTTGTTTTGGAAAAAGTAATAAGGAAGCATGCAAAGTAATTTTTGTGTCACAGGAGTAGATGCTGTAAATATTTTGTAGTGATCATTTTTGACCAACTATGGCAGCAAGTTAACATTGATAATAGAATAATATGTCAACGGCAATGAACATAGTATTTTGTTGCTTATTATAAACAAGATATATAAAGTACTAACAAAAGTCCATTGGCTCAAGAAACAGCCCACTGAAATCACTAGCAGAGCATTTCATTGAAAACATAAACCATTTGGAAACAGAACAGAAAGAAAAAAAGAAAAACAAAACAGTCTAAAAAAACAATAATATTGTCACTAGCACTTAATGCATGTCTTAATAAGTTCAGGTGAATGAATTTCAGCATGAAAACTTAAACCAATGTGATGCTGTTAGTTTTAATGAATTCATCCTTGATTTTTGCTGATGTCACTAATTTTATCTCACATTCTGTTAGTTAGTGACTATAACCCAAAATATGTGGGTTGTGATTTTGCTTTCTTGAATGTTACAGACTTCTAGTAGTTTTAGACAAAAACCAAGCTGGTTTTGTAACATTTTAAACTTTCAATTTGAGACAAAATATAATCAGACAAAGTGTAAGAGAAGCTTCAAACTTCTCATGAAAATCACTGAAATATTTTAAGTTTGTATTAATTCCCTGATTATTTGTCCATAAAAGATACATAAACATTTTACAACAATATCTTATTAAACTGACTAAAGATATAGACAAAAGTTCATTTTTTTCTGTTTCTGATTTAAGCATCTGATGTGCTCTATTTTTACAAACAAAAAGTGACTTCCCTGATAGCACATCTTTTCAGTTGTTATTATTATTATTATCACTATCATTATTATTATTGAGACAGAATCTGATCTGTTTGGCTGATATTTTGATGGAGATTTCATCCACAACCTCAAATCCAGTAATTGACCAGTGTTCCAAGATAGAAAGTAATCTTTAATGTTATGCTATTTTATTCTTAATTTGCAAAGACATTTGTTACCTCTTGAATCAATAGCAATGAAATTTATATTACCTGCTGTTACTAAGCAAACTGTGCAGACAAAATCAAACCAAATAACAATAAAAAAAAAAGAAAGTTGAAAGTTGCCAGTACTCTACAGTAGCTCATGGTTGGTGGCAAATGTTCTCTGGGTGTGGAAGAGAGTTACTGGCTGTGCAGAGGCAAAAACATCTGGAATACTGCATTATGGAAACATATTGCTGCCTGAGTAAAGAATCTGGTTGTAAAAGTATATCACATAGATATTAGTGTATCCAAGAGGTGTGCCACAAAGAACATCAAAGAAACCAGCAGGTTAAGTGGTTCAGGTGGATCTGAACTAGTGACAAAAGAGTTAATTTAGAGTTAATTTATAAATTATTGCTTGGTGGGCCCATGACACTTCAGGTCATCAAGGAGGAGGTGCAGCATATAGATGAGCTTGGGACTGCGGAGTGGAGCTGACCATGACAACTGTTATCTGTATGTGCATATATAAGTATGTGTATGTATATTTATGTCTGTGTGTGCATGTATCTAAAAAAATTATGCCTGCATGAAATTTTTCTACCATCTTCCAACACAGATTTCTGTGAGCTGCAAAGTTCTTTACAGAAGAGTATATTCATGAGGTAAATTCTCTAACTGGTGTTTGAAATATCTTCTTTTGTTGTTGTTGTTGTTCATTTATTTGTTTGTTTTATTAACTTAGTGTGGAATTTGTGGTCATATTCCGTATTTTTCCTTTTCTCTCTTCTCCAAAATATTTTTTAACTGTATACCCAGTGTACAACACAATTAAGATTATACTGATTATTTTCCTCATCAAGGGCATTAATTTGGCCCTGCCTATTCTACTTAGCCATCAGTTTTGACAGAATTTGCAGACAATAACTGATCTATAAAAAGATTACTCTTCGGCTAATTAAAAGATGGACAATGAGCTTGAACGAGAGGCAGCAGACAGCAAAATTTTTGGACGTTTTTTCAAGAAAAGTATACAAAAATTATGTGAAAATGATCAATATTTCAAGTCACTGTTCTTTAAAAATATTTTTAATTACTGGCTTGTTTAAAGTGCCCGTTATTTCTTTTTCTATGATCCATAGGCTAAATAACTAAATCGTATTTAAATTAATTATCTTTCCTTCCAGCTATTCTGGATTCTGAGCTATAGTGCATTGCTTTCCCATTTCCTGATTTGACATTTTACAAGGACTCATTTTCTCCTTCATTTCTAAAGATATCTTTTATCCAACTTCAACTCTTCTCTGCGCTAGGAGCTTTTTTTTTCTGGCTAGGACTGACTCTGGCCATCTGTACTATACAGGACCAAAGAAAAAATTGCATATTTTGCACTTCAGACTGTTAAGCAGAGACATTACCACTTAGTTTACCTTATCACAACAACTACTGTATTTAATATTTCATCTACTGCTTTACTTATTTTCAACATTTAGAATGCATAGTAATTTCCTATTATACAAAAAAAGATTACTTTCCTGAAAATGTACTGAAGGTAACACTTATTAGCTGATGGATGAATTTTGTTGAGTGGGATTTGACACCGCTCTTATAGCCACAAGAAGCCGCAATGACTTAAAATTTTGGGGTAGGAACTGACACCCTACTCAAAAATACTGTTTGTTTACAAGATAGAATTTAATCAGTATTTATGTGAGGTTTTTCATGCATGATATTTCAACATAGTACAGTCCCAGGAATAAAGGATATTTAAATATACACATGAACTCTATTTTATTTGCAAAGCTGAAGTGTCTAATAGGTAAGTAAAATAATTATACAGTAACTCCGACTTGAGTTAAAATTCCACATTTCTTAAGTCCACTTTAGCAATTTTTTTTTTATTTTTTTTTTTACCTGTCAATGGTTTACAGGCATTCGGCCTGGTTCCGTGACGAAGGGGACGGGGGATCCACAGGCCCACGTCCCAGGAAAAGGGAAAAGGGGAAAAGGGTAAGGAGATGGCCCTGAGAGCAAAGAACAGCGGCAACAATCTGAGGAGAAACAAACTAATTTACTAAATAAAATATCAGAATGCAAAACAACACACTATAATACAATATAATTACAATTTAAGCTGATAAATCCAATACAGAGAGAGAATGTTCCAAAATCAAGGTAGGCCTTACTCTACTACCGACGATAAGACAGCTGGAGAGCGAGGTGCTGCCAAGATGAGAGACGGCGGAAAAAAGGGATGAGGTCTCGTGATCTACAAATTTTTATACTGCAAGCTTTTATCTTTTCCCTCCGGCTGGAAAATGGTAACAGAGGATCAAAGTACCGTGGGGACTGTAGTAGTCCTTCTCTTCTGAGAACCAGGTATATCCACTACATGATGTTATGATGTGGAATACCAATAACCGAAAATCACAAAACCATGATATTTACCTAATCATAATCCTGAAGGAACACCATGCATTCATTAAAGATAAGCTACTATGTGATTCTTTCAAAGTATTTCTCCATAACACTCCAATACAATCCAACAAGGGAAAACCATAATAAAGGCAGAAAAGTAAATCACTAACACAAAACAAAACAAATTAGAATTGATTAGTCCATCTTAAAAATCGCATGCAGAGTTTTTTTTTAAATAAATTATCTTACTGCCTATGTAGCACAACTAAGGTTCAGATTCAGCTGTGTATTTAAATATATAATTTGTATCTCACCTATCAAAATCCATTAAGATCTTTAGATTTAATGTTTAGCTTCCTAACTCACTTGTGGTTTTCATTAAAAATGTGAGCATTAGACACGAGTTAGAAATTCAAATAATTTTACATCATTTAGCTGTAGATTTTAAAGGTGTCCCTTAATACTAATCACATGCCTACTACTCACATATGTGCCGGCTCAGCTGAATGTCTACATAAAATACAAATATGAACAGTTTAGTGACATAAGCAGGTATCTATGTTTCTCTTTATTTGCCTGTGTGTGTACACACGATTAGATATTTATGTATCCTCTAGAACTCACTGTACACTTGTGTACATTTATGCTATGTGCTTGTATTTGTGTGTACACATATGCATATACATGGAATCACAAAATGGTTAAGATTGGAAGGGGTCTCTGGAAGTCGTCTGATACTGTCTCCCTGCTCAAGAAGGGACACCTAGAGCAGGTTGCCCAGGAACATGCCGAGGTATCTTTTGAAGCTCTCCAAGGAGGAGATTCCATTGTTTCTTTGGACAACCTATGCATAGTAAATAAATGCCTTCTGGTGTTCAGATGGAACTCCTTGTGTTCCAGTCTTTGTCCACTGCCTCTTCTCTTGTCATGGGGCTCCACTCAAAAAAGCCTGGCTCCATCTTCTTTGCACCCTCCCTTCAGGTATTTATGCACTCTGATGAGATCCTCCTTAGCCTCTTCTTCTTCATGCTGAACTGTCCCAGCTCTCTCAGCCTCTTCTCAGAGGAGAGATGCTCCAGTTTCTTGATGATCATGGGACCCTACACTGGACTTCTTCCAGTATTTCCAGGTCTCTCTGGCACTGGTGGGCTTGGAATTGGACACAATACTCCAGATGTGGTCTCAACATTCTTCTCTGTCCTCTGAATACAGAAATGAAAACAATGGAACTCGCTCTTACTAAGGACAGTATCTCAATCAAAAGATTACCAGAATATTCTCCTATTTGTTCCTTTGTTCAACAAAAGAAATGAAAGACTCATGTTCAATGCAAGTGATGTCTTCCTTTTGGTCATGTGGAAAAGAAAATAATCTACCTTACAATATTTCATTGATAAATAATTTAATAAACAAACAAAGGCCTAGGAGAATTAATTCCCCTGAGTTTTGAGTTCCCTTGAAATGAGAAATCATTGCCAGAATAAAATGCTGAAGAATAGAAAAGGTGCTAAATGCTTTATGCAACAACAACGAATAGATACAATTTATGTGAAGGCTTTCAAGGACAAGCCGACTAATAAGGTGAAGAGCCAAGGGGCTGATGTTTCTCAAGGATATCAGTAACTGATAAGAAGATGAGTTGCTGAATGCAGAAAAAGCATTGAAGAAAGAAGAAAAATGAGGTAATATATCAAGAATCCTGTATCTCAGATCATATTTAATTTTAATAGGAGGCAGAAGGAAGCTACTGGTTTGAACAAAGGCTTCAGAACATTATGAGAACTGCACAAAGTTGAAATTATGAGGGAGCTTTTCCAATAATTAAAAGCAACTGAAGAACATCCACTTTTAGCCATATAATTGATATTGCCCTTCCAAGTTTTATTGCAACTCACATAATCACAGAATAACAGAATTAGAGGAAATGGAAGGGACATCTATGTCATCTAGTCTCCCTGATAAAGCAGGTTCCTTAGAGTAGGTTGCACAGGAAAGCATTCAGGTGAGTTTTGAATATCTCCAGGAAAGAAGACTCCACAACCTCTCCTGCTGAGCAGGAGAGTGACAGAGCAGCCTGTTCCAGTGCTCTGTCACTCTCAAAGAAAAGAAGTTCTTCCTCATGTTCATATGGAACTTCCTATGTTCCAACATGTGCCCTTTGCCCCTTGTTCTACTGTTGGGCACTATCAAAGAGAGCCTGGCCCCATCCATTTGTCTCCTGTACTTTTCATATTTATAAGCACTGATAAGATCCTCTGTCAGTTTTCTCTTGTCCAAGCTGAACAGCCTCAGGTCTCAACCTTTCCTCACAAGGGTGATGCTCCAAGCTCCTAATCATCTTTGTGATTCTAGAAATTCACTGTCTTTCTTGAACTGAGGAGCCTAGAACTGGACATGGTACCCCAGGTATGGCTTCACAAAGGTAGAGTACATGGAGAGGATCACTTCCCTCAACCTGCTGGCCACAGTTTTCTTAATGCACCCCAGGATACCACTGGCCTTCTTGGCCTCAAGGACACTCTGCTACCTCATGGTCCACCTGATGTCTACCAGAACATCTAGGTTCTTCTCTGCAGAGCTCCTTTCCAGCAGGTCAGCCTCCAGCCTGTTGAGACTGTTGATGCATGAGGTCATTTCTCCCCGGATGTGGGAGTTTACACTTGTCCCCATCAACTTCCTTCCTGACTAGCCCTCCAGTCTGTCTCACTGAATGGCAGCACAGCCTTCTGGTGTGTCAGCCACCCCTCCCAGCTTTACATCATCAGCAAACTTGCTGAAGGTGGACTCTATCTCTTCATCCACGTCACTGATGAAAATGTTGAAGACCAGACCCAGTTGCAACCCCTGCAGAACTCCTCCTGCTACAGATTTCCAACTAGAATCTGCATTGCTGATCATATTCCTCTGAGCTCTGCCAGTCAACCAATTCTCAATCCGCCTCACTGTCCACACTTTCTAAGCTTATCTACAAGGATGTTATGAGGCATAGTGTTGAAAGCCTTGCTGAAGGCTAGGCACACAACATCCACTGCTCTTCCTTCATCTACCCAGTAGCTCTGTAACTGGAAATGAATGACTTGTATGTGAATGCTTACATGTGTTTTGCCTGTGTTTAGATTGATCAAAAGCCATTCTGAACATTTTGCTGATAGCTTTTGTCTCACTGCAAGACATATTTTAACTTTTTCGACAGTTAATTTGACCTCATAACAAAGATGATACACACAGGTAGGCTTTGCATAAGCAGATAGGCAATGTTTTTCCTGCTACAGACACAAAAAAGAGTTCTAATCTAGCTTTTGCTGTCCAACACTGAAATTCATTTTACGATGGAGCAACTCACTCTATAAAGGTACATTTATGACTTTATCAGGAATGTAAGTGTAAGGGAACTGTTACATCATAGCCTGAACTGAACCATGATGAGCACATGGTGAAGGAGAGTGGCCAGTCCAGGAAGCACAGGTGCAAGCAATTCACCTGTGCTTCCCTAGTGACCCAAGGTCCACCCCTCCCTGAGCTCATTTAAGGGCTAGTCTTCAGTAAGAAAACTCTTTTATTCAATCTATATGCTTAATTTTTAGTCAGCTGAAGTCAAGTGGTATTTATTCTACTTTAAGTATCCCAGGAAATTTTAACCTACAACAGTGAAATACCTTCAGAAGTGTCTTCTGAAATACAATCCAGTGAGAGATGGAAGCTGAATGAAGGAGGCTTAAATGCTTGATTTTAACCTAAGTTTCACAGTGCACCCAATACTTCATTTTGTATCTTGTGTTACTCTTTTCTATGGTGTTAAAATTATAGATAAATGTAGGTTCTTATAGTCTCTAGTCTTTCACATTTTGCTGAATGTTACACAGGTCAGATACATAACACAGTATGGCATTTTGAATTGTGACTATTTTTGATTTTAAGATAGAAGTTTCAGTTGATATATTAATTTATTTCTGTTAGAAACTTCTTGGCAAGTAATCTTCTTTTTGTTTGAAAGATTTTCATCTATCTTGTAAAGGATTCTTCCTCACTGTGATTTTAAACTTAAATTTCAGTATTCTCCAGAATAGCTTAATAGTCACCTTTAACATAAGTGCTTACTAAATTTTTGCAACGTATCATCCCAGGCTGGAGGGATATGTATTAAGATTTATTTAGATAATGATAAGACGTGAATCTCAAAAATCAGTTTTGGCCTAGAAAATACAGTGGGAGAAGATACCTCTGTCGCTGCCATTTAGCCATCTGCATTCTGTCCCTGTTTCTGCAGTAACTGCCAAGCACATTTCCATGTACATTACCAATGGCTACGACTTTGCATTTTTTTTTCACTAGTAGTTATTTTTTATCTGTTTATACAATAATTTAACTGTTCCTGCATGGTCTTCTGGAGCAGCTGTCCCAGCATGTTCTCTGAATGCCAAGCCTGATACAAAACAGAGCCAAAGAAGTGGTTACTGCTTCTTATTCATTCTTTTTTTTTTTTTACTTATTTTCTTAGCTGTTCCAAAATCTATTTACATAGATTTGAGCAAAAGAACATGATGTTCCAGTTTGCTCTTATCCTGTATTTGAAAAAATAAGGAAGATTTTGTCTTTACAGATTGTTTGCTTTTTACCATACTGGTTTCAAAGGGAGAATGTAATACACCCACAAGCATATGCACATACACTGTCACCTTGGAGACTTAATACTGTAAGTGGGAGAGCAGTCATGTACTGAAATTCAGATAATACTCTCAGTCAGGACTACTCTGAGCATTTTAAGTGTGTGTATTTAATGTGTTTTTTACTGATAATTACACTGGATTTATGAGCTCCTCTACCATCTCCTTTCCACTGAAACTGGATGAAGGGAACCATACAGCTCTCTTACTTGCTGTAAGATAGATTCAGCTTGTCATAAATAGTGGCATTTTTTTGCATCATATTGTCTTAATAGGGTTCTGAGCTAGCATGTAGCACACTAATGCTCCACTGAGCCACTTACGTGTTCCCACTTGTTTTCCCTTCAACTGTCAAAAGGGGTACGCTTATCAGGAGTACAATGACTAAGTCACAGTAATTCATTTCAGAAAAAGGGGGTTTTAGCTTTAGAACAGTTTATTTCCTCTGGCGCAAGTGGGAAAGGAGACAAAACGGATGAATGAGGTCATAAGACAGTAGGTAGCATGAGCAAAACTTGCTAATGACAACTGCTTAAACTGTCCCTACCTAACACGGTTGCAAACCTCAGGAAAATAATCTCCAGAAGGATTTATTGCGAAGAAATAACTTACTTTTCATCTACAATAAATAATTCTTGTTATGTATGAGGCCCATTATCAACTTTTCTTACTTTCCAAAACAAGATATCCATGTGGCAGTAATGTTTTTCCTGTTCTGGAAGGATACATGGTAGAATTCTGGTTGATGTAAGCTAAATATGTTCTAGGGATTTTTTCTAGCAATATAGCCAGACAAATGCTAGCATTCCAGTGTCTGGGAACTACTTGTCATTCTGCAGTTTGTTAGAATCTACATAGGCTTTCTTTTACTTTGTCTATCACACAAGTGCAGCATATGCATTAATCTATTCAATTCCTATAGGTAATTATGTTTACTATATGCCTTTGCCAACCCAGTGCTACGCAAAGGTAGTTGAGTACTACAGTGAGTCTCAGATTTACTCCAAATAATTTAAATATAGAACTGAAGTAAGCAAAAAACTGTGACAACCTTACGTCATTCAGGCAGAGTATGTGCAATTTGGTGTAAATCAGATAGGCCGAAAAAGAGAACTAGGCCTGCCTGCAATTTTGTCAGGACTTCACCTGCTGTTTGTTCATGGTCCTCCTCTGAAGCTTGTAGATATATTACCTCAGTAGAACTGAGGGAATTGCTGTCCTTTTTGTAGCGTTGTGTAAAACACAGGAATTCTGACTTTCCTAGCTGAAAATTTGCAGTTCAATCATTAGGTGGAAAGTATGTGAGAAAGAAACATGGGTAGAGTTACAAGCGTCATCTTATTTTTTTTTAGATTTATACATGATTTTGATAAGGTTTAAAAAAAAAAGACTATTTCTTCAAAAATCAAACTTATTGACAACTTACTGGTAATATTTTTCTTTTTATGTTTACTCATAATAGCCCATTTGTAATATGAAGAAAAGATTTACATCCAACAAATATATATGAGGCTCAATAGGACTGAAAACTGGTATGTAGCCTTTCAAAAATAAGTACATACGTTGATGCCCAGAGAAGCTGTGGATATCCCATCCCTAAAGGTGTTCAAAGCTAGGTTGGACTGGGCCCTAGACAGCCTAATGCAGTGACTGGCAACCCTCCCCTTGTCAGGGAGCTGGAAATAGATGATCCTTAAGATTCCTTCCAACCCAAGTCATTCCATGACTTTATAGTTCTGTGCTTCTATGATACTTAAACTGCATTCAAAGAATTATAATATTTTACTTTAGAAACGCTATTTTTTGAGCAACCCTAAGCAAGTACAGGGAAAAGTTTCATAGAATCATAGAATGGCCTGGGTTGAAAAGGACCATAATGATCATCTAGTTTCAACCCCCGTGCTGTGCACAGGGTTGCCAACCACTAGATCAGGCTGCCCAGAGCCACATCCAGCCTGGCCTTGAATGCCTTCAGGGATGAGGCATCCACAACCTCCTTGGGCAATGAAGTTTATTGAAATGTAATATTAATGATCTCTTTTACTGAAATGTAATTTTAATCAATCATTTAATTATCATTTGTAAAAAAGTGTATCATATTTTGCAATGATAACACAACAGATATATCATTATTAGAAGTCATATTTGAGGTATCAGATGTTTACAGAAATGCCACATGTATTCTTCATACTATAAGGTAATCTAGAATTTTCCATCATATTATCGGGATAGCAAAGGAAAAGTTTTAGTAAGTATTCAAGAATTCACCTAATAACATTGATTTATTCCTAATCATGTTCTCTGCTCCGGTATTTAAACATAGTTGCTTAATAAATTGTTTTAATCTCTTAAGAGATTTATTGGTCACAGAAATGATAATTTCAGTTCAGAATATGGTATCCTTAAATAGTTTCTGCATGGCCTATACACCCTTACCACTGCATTTTTTCCTCCTCATTTTCTTTCACAGGCTAATACATGAGACTCCTGTAAATCCACAGAAGATACATTGAAAAACGGTAAGCTGCATGATAATAGATTTAGAATTATTTAAGATTTATTTCCTAATCCTCTATATGCTGCTGGTATCCATTTATAATATGGCTATCACACAAAGTATATAATTGTGTACAGCAATTGTAAAAAAAAAATTAAAAAAAATCCCTTCCTCAGTAAGTTTGTTGTCATTTTTCCAACAGATTTTTTACACAATGTGGTCTAATCTATTCTTTTGCTATATTTTGAATTGGAAGTAATCTTTTCATAAATTAGCACTGAGGAAGGCTGAGAATGTATTGATTCAGAACTCCCAGCAGCCTTACATAAATTCTTAGCTCTGTAGTTAAAGGAGAGAAAATAAGAGCAACATAATGAAAATAAGTTAGAGCTTAGGACTAGTCTTTTGTCTGTAAGCTACCGCAAAATCTTTTCACTTAACATACTAAGTTTTAGAAACTTGGATTATTGAGAAAAAAGAACATAATGGAATAGTGTGTGGGGATAATTAATAAAATCATAGAATGGCATGGGTTGGAAGGGACATTAAAAAACATCTAGTTCCAAGCCACTGCCATGAGTAGCATTGCCACCCACTAGATCAGGCTGCCCAGGACCCATCCAACCTGGCCTTGAATGCCTCAAGGGATTGGGCATTCACAGCTGCTCTGGGCAACCTGTTCTAGTGTCTCACCATCTTCTGACTGAAAAACTTGCTCCTAATGTCTAACCTAAATCTCTGCTCATCTAGTTTAAAGCCATTCTTCTTTGTCCTATCACTATTAGACTGTGTAAAAAGTCTGTCTCTCTCCTGCTTATAATCTTGCTTTAAATATGGGTGGGCCATAATGACGTCTCCACAGAGCCTTCTCCAAGATGAACAAGCCCAGCTTCCTCTACCTTTCTTCATAGGAGAGATGCTCCAGCCCTTTGGACCCACTCCAACAGTTCCAGGGCTCTCCTGTGTTGAGGCATCCAGGACTGGGGCTTTCATGTAGGCAGAGTAGAAAGGAGTAATCAACTCCCTCTCCCTGCTGTCTGCCCTTCTTTTGATGAAGCCCAGGATACATTTGGCCTTCTAGACTGCTTGTGCATAATGCTAGCTCATGTCCAGCTTTTAATCCACCAGAACCCACAAGTCTTTCTCTGCAGGGTTGCTCTCAGTGAGTTCTTTTCCCAGTCCGTACATATATCTGGAATTGCTGTTAATATGCCAAGCCCAAGAGAGGGAAAAGAAAACGAATGCACTAAGATCACGTAATTTTACTTTACTATCACTTGCTGAATATCTTAAACATAAAATTTTCACAGAAGATGAGATGGAACTTCTTATAATTTTCTTCTTTTAGTCACTTCCTTTTTTTCTAATATTTATATATTTCCATGCCAGCTCTGGACCACATTATTTAAAAGTTCAGTGACTTAGTTTACTGGGTTCTGAAATGCACATCAGAAGAGGAAATTTAAAGTAATTGGAAGGAAAGAGGCCTTTTCCCAAGACTTCATTTTTTTTTCATGTTAAAGAAATGAATGTTAAGAAGTTACAGCCATATCATGATTTTCTTTATCCTACAGAAAGCATTAGCTGACTTCTAAAAATTTTGGTATGCTACTTGTTTGTTTAGCAATAGGGAGCAGTATATTAGTTTAAGGACCTATATATCACTTTAGCAAAAGGAATCAATGAGTATTAGTTCTAAAACTTTCAGTTTCAACTTTGCTTGGTGTGGGAACAGCCTTGTTTCCCTCAACGATTCTGTTTCACAAGAAGCACTGGAGTCATAATAAACTACTTTTATCTCTGCATCTACCAGGTGCAAGGACTTCTCCCTCGCATTTTCATATTGTTTTGGATTAGAGTGCACTAAGATAGAAAGTTACTCATTATGGCCTAACAACCAATAGATGTTTGCCAAACAGAGAAAAACAGCTAAAGGTCAGCCAAAAGTTTCTGCGATGAAGATGATGGAAAAATGGGGAGAAAGTGGTCGAAGACCACCAGGGGCTGCTACCGTGCATGCTCAGACATCAATGTATATTAATGAGTTCTCGGGGAAAAAAATGAATATGTATGCCCGTGTACTGCAAATGTGTGTCTTAACTGTTTAAAAGTAGAACCTAAACTCTGAGAGAGTGTACTTGTTTTGTCAAGTCTCCTGGTATGTATGGTGAGGAATAAAGGAATGCTGCTTTCTAACACCACACTGGAGTCAGTTTTCTTCCCAGATTTTTGGACAACACTACACAGAAAGCCCTACAAAGGCTTCAAGATTTTAAGATTCTCACCAAATTTGAGCATGTGCTAATCTGGCACTAATAGAATCTGCTGATTTCTAGATAAATTATTTTTCAAATAATTTCCCTGGTTAGGACTATTCTTCCTGTCTTTTGTCTTTGTTCTTTTTCTTCCTAATTTTGTCTTTTAGCTCTTCTACTCAGTTTGCAACGTCTAAAATCTATAAATTACTTGGAACAAACACAAATGCAGACTTAACATATGATAACTTTCTATAGTTTAAATTGTCTGTTTACAGGTCTGGTTCTCCTCTTTCCTAAGCCTGATTTTTCTCTTGATAAGAATCTATATTAAAAAAAAAATCACCAGAGAAAATTATTTTTTTTTTAACATAGCATGTATCTTTCTCTTTTAGAAATTTCTGGCAATTTATTCAGAGTGATAATACTGCTGGTTAACAGTAATACATAAATGAATATTTTTCTGTAACAAATGATATTCCAATTTTAATAAACTTTGTGGTTTTAATATTTTTTAATAAACTAAGCTTGTGTTAAATTTATACCCATAAACACATTGAAATCACAACTGTATTATGCACAGGTGTACTTGTGCGAATACAGTTATTTCAATGATTTCTTTTTTGTTGTTGTTCTTAGAAGAAAATAGTAGTTGGTCACACTAGTCAGAATTCCTGATAGGTGGGGGAAGTGAAGGAAAAGCTCTTGAGAATCTGAATCATCTGATCTTTTTACAGTGTGCAATTTGGGATAAAAGGTAATATTACTTAGAAATAAAGTGTTTCTCTCCATTGTGTAGAACAACGAAGACAGGAAAATTATCTGACTTACACCAGTGAGGTTGATGTGTTTGATATTCAGTCTTCGTCTGAAAGAAACAGGAAGGAAAACTAAACAAACTACAAGGGCTGCTCTGAAAGTAATGCCTCCTATTTTACTATATTGGCCCGTGATGACAGGGCAGGTGGTGGTGGTGTGACAGTAGAGACTGAGCATTCTAACCAATACTTTGTTACATTTTGCTGCCATAGGACCCGTGGCAGCAGAGGGGCAGTAGGAACAATGGAGTTCTTCCTGTGAGGAAAATAGAAATAGCAGTAGGAATGAAACTGAGTAAGCATCATCATTTACTAACGGACTCTGAGCTCATGCCTGTGACTTTTCTTGTGTTTCAAAGCCACTGGAAGAAAGCTCCCAGGTTCAAAAAAATTCTACGTTGTTGCCTTTGACTGCATCATCATGAATCAAAAATCTCAACAATGACTGTAAAATGAAAACAAGTAAGGATGAGACATGTACATGACATTTGATGTATTATTTATATATCTAACTTGAGTCCTTCAATTTGGAAAATAAATGAATAATTAAAAACTTCACTAACCGTAATAGATTTGTACACTAGAAACTTAATATTGCTTTGAGGATTATAAGGCTTTGGATACAAGTCAATAGAATTCTAGTATTTTGATATAAGTATAAATGCTTCTAATTCATAAGGTTAGAAGTATCATTACATAAATGAAAACTACGTAAATATTTTATTTATATCACAGACTTTATTATAATACTTCCTGAATACCTTTAATATAAGAGGGATTATAACTGTGCTACCATTTTTGCAAACAAGCACTAGTAATATCTACTTAATGATTTAAATGAGTACAATTGCATTTCTATATAGCTATATTGTAATTAATTATTTTAGGTATTATATAACACTGAAATAGTGTTGATATATTACTTTGCATTGGTAAAATGGACTGGAGATCTGGATTGTCTTCAACTTAATGTTTACTTCAGGACTTCTGTATTTGTCTTTTTAAATACATGACAGGAAGCAAAATATCACAGCATCTACATGACTCAATCTACCCCACTCAAAACACCTGAAAGCTGGGCACTGGTGGTCCCTAATTAAATTTGTTATAACTTCAGGAAACTTAATTGAGTAGGATGGAAAAGAGAAATCAGCACTCCCCACTTTGTTAGTATGAATGCTCTTTTATAGCACAATAAAACAGAATAATGTGAACTGCTGGATAAGGAAAAATAAACTCACATGATATTGAGAGTGTATTTTACTTTACCTCAGACCGTTATTATTTTTTTCCCATGCAATTAATTTACTTATTGAACTCCTAGATACTATTTAAAATTACAGTTGTTTTTTTTTTCCATTTACCCCTATATTCTGTATCTTAATTTTCTTCAGAATGGAAAGCATTATATCTGTCAGTCAGAAGTGACACAGACAAAGATTGTGTAGCATTTGTACACACTAAAGATTTGGGAATTAGTCGACCTTCAGTGTACCCTGCCAAGAGTTAAAGGACTGCTTTCACACAAGATAGGAAACCAAAATGACATGACACTCTGGTCACATGCTCCATGGTCCCAGAAGTCCCATCCTTTTTCCAGTCATGTAACAGGCTTACACTTTTCTTCCCAGAGTCTGCCATTTTTAATATTACTATGTACCAAATTATCCCAGTGCGGACTATGGCCCTGCTGAAGGAAGGGAAAGGTCATGCAAGACTGGAGAACAGGATGGGGTGTAGCTCCAGCTGTAGTTCTCTGGTCAATAGCAAGAACTGTCCCTAGTTCTGCAGGCATAGCTATGCCTCTGCCACTCCACTCTCCTCCAGCCGCCTCCACTCACCTTACCTGTGCCTAACAGCGTGCAGCTTAGTATTCATGTCAAAGGCCTGAACTATGGCTGGAAATTATCAAGGAAAAGAGAAAGTGTCACCTCTGGCAAAAAAAAAAAAAAAAAAAAATTGTAAAACCATGCGATAATTAACAATCCTTCAGATTTTGGGGAACTGAAAATGAGGTCTTAAGGATCCAACAGAAGTTTCTACACTTTTCTGCAAAGTCATGACATCATGTGTTATTCATATTCCTGCTTATCTCTTAGTTTCCATACCTTATAAATGTTTGGTCTTCCCAACAGGCTATTCAGAATATATTTAATACATAGTTTTAATGCTCCTGATCTGTGTCTGTGAGGTGTGTCATAGTCACTGTCTTCTCTCTGGGCGAAACAAACCAGGGAACAGGGTGGGACACCCAGCATGCCTAGCGATTGGATAGCAGCTGAAACCACACCTTCTAGTTTATAATAGCCCAACTTAGTATACCATGTTGTCACAATCACTATTTTATCACATTCATACCTGTTGTGATCTATGAACACTCAGTGATCGCTTGGCTGATTCTATGGGCATAGGAAAACCTCACGCATATATGCATCTTCTGTTTATATGAAGACACATGTAAACATGACTACATATATCTTAATATGCAATTATGCATAATTGTATTTAAACATATCTAGGTAGCTCTGAAATTAAAGGCTCCTATATATTTCCATGGAAACTGCAACAGATACAAAGAGCAGAACAACACTGGTGGAGGAAATTCTCAGCTACAAAACACTGTTTTTCAGCATAGTCACCACAATTAGGTATGCATTTTCACCAGCCAAGGACTCGAACCTGCATGCTACATTCATAAAAGTCTGCACCAGTGATGTTGACCCACTGTCACTACTGCTGAAACACACCAGCCAGCGCCTCATTATGCTGACATCCACTATTTGGTCTCCATAAACATTCAGCAAGTATCTATGAACATTGATGTGTGCCATTTTTCCCCATGGAGGAATTCAGTAACACACTTTGTTTCATATGCACTTCCATGTCAGATGCCATTTTGTCAAACTGTTCCTCTGCTGCCATTGTTGTACTGCAACAGAATTTAACAGAATATTGTCAGGAAGGTTCAACTTCTACCATACCATTAACATCTTCTTCTGGCATGGAGTACCAACATAATAAAATGAGAGGCATTACTTTTGGAGGAGACAACTTATTTTGATAAGCTATACATATGTTAATAGGTAGATTTAACAGTATATATTATGTGTATAAAATAATTTTAAAAGAGGTAATGAAATAAAGAAATATAAAATCATTACATACTATAATGAAAATCCATAACAAAAAAGGCAATGCCATGGGAGCATGTATACAAAAACAGTGAAGAAAAACCTCAAACTGCTTCACCCCAATAAAAGCTGAGAGAGAGAGGTCATGCTGCTAGAGTCAAAGCCAGACTGAACTTCTTAGATGAGAAAGTTCAAGTAGTGTCAAGCAGGAGTTTCATGAGGACAAGAAAAGAAAGAGACTTCATTGGACAGAGTGAAATAAAGGATAATTGCAAAGAAAGAGCACCTCTTCAGCTACTGCAAAAGGAGATGGATTTTAACAGGGATGTTTTTCATTCCAATTGTTCAGAAGAGTGTTCAAAATTCAAGCTGGATTTGTTGGAAGTGGCCAGTAGCTTAAGAACCAATATATTAGTTTAGCCAAAGGAGTCCATAAATGAGCGTTCTAAAACTTTCCACTTCAACTTTAGTGGGTAAAAAGTCTTGCTTTCCTCAATAATTCTGTCCTGGGAACATAATAGAATACTTCTTTGTTTTGCCTCAATGATTTTGCCTCACAAGAAGCACTTGAGTCACGGTAGAATACTTTTATCTTCAGCCTCAAGATGTGCAAGGACATTTTCCTTGGATTCCATAAACATTTTTTTAAAAGTGGCTCACTATGGCCTAATAAGCAATGGAAATCTTCCAAAGTAGGGAAAAGTGGATGAAAGTGGGTCAAAGATTTCAGTGATGAAGATGATGGTGAAAAAGTGAAGAAATAGGTGGGCTCTCAACCACCCTAGATACTGCTGAGCATGCCCAAAGGGACATTAGCACCTATTTATGAGGCCTTAAAAAAGAATGGATATGCATGCCAATGTACTGCATATGCATGTCTTTACTGTTCAAATGTAGAATCTGAACTCTGAGAGAGCACTCTTGCTTGTCAAGTCACCCAGTAGGTACCCTGAGGAATGAAGGAATGCCACATTCTAACACCACACTGGAGTTAGAGAGTTATCTTCCTGGATTTTGGATGACATTGTGGCCCTCTGCTAGACTCCTTCTAGGAGACCCCTGTCTTTTTTGAACTGGGGAGTCCAGAACTGGGCAAAGTATTCTAAATGTGACCTCACCAGAGCAGAGTAGAGGGGGAGGATCACCTCCCTCGACCTGCTGGCCACCATCTTTTTAGGATACCATTGGGCTTCTTGGCCACAAGGTCACACTGCTGGCTCATGGTCAACCTGTTGTGCACTAGAACACTCAAGTCCTTCCCTGCAGAGCTCTCCAGCAGGTCATCCTGTAACCTGTGCAGATGCATGCAGTTATTCCTCCCCAGGTGCAAGACTCTACACTTACTCTTGTTAAACTTCATTAGGTTCCTCCTTGCCTAACTCTCCAGTCTGTCCAGGTCTTGTTGTATGATAGCATAGCCTTCTTTTGAAAGAAAATAGCTCCAAAGAAATGCTTCCAAATGTAAAAGTATCCACAAATTGTTTTGACTTTCTCATGTTCATTTGAGATAATGTATTCCTTATCAGTCTCAGACATCACACTGGAGCAGGGGAAGGGAGTAACCATGGAGGAGTGGCAGAGACAAAGTGTTATAAGCTAACCGCAGCACCCATTGCCCCTCACTGCTCATGTAGGGGAAGTAGAAGAGGGTGGATGGGGGGCGAGGACGATTTAAGTTTGCTTTTAGTTCTCACTCCTCTAGTGTGTTATCACTATGCAATAAATTACATTAATCTCCCTATAGTGAGTCTGTTTTGACCCTGATGGTAATTGGTGTGAGATATCTCTGTCCCTATCTGAACCCACAAACAATTTTCATCATATTTTCTCCTCCTGTCCCTTTGAGAATGGTGAACAGCATAACGAAGCAGAGCTGCTAGTTGGTGATAAACCACTACAAATAATTCTATATGGATCTCATCACTCAGCACTGTCAGATTTCCAGTGAGTAAGTGTTCATTGGCTCTGTTGTTTAGCTCAGCTAAATAGTCCCAATTCTACAGTTTTGGAATTGACAATAGATTCATGGTTCAGGGCACCCAGTCTCCAAGTGATTTTACAGGAAGCCATATGGAAAATTTGATTGAAGCAAATCTCCTTTTGTGGTAGGTTAACAACCGACTGTCAGCTTAGTTCCAACATGCCGTTAACTTCCCCTCCTCAGAAGGACAGAGAAAAATATGGTGAAAAAAAGAAAAGATTGTGAGTAGAAATAAGGATCAGTTTATTTAAGGAAAAATAAAAATGAGCAAAAATCCTCATGGAAGGAATGAGAGAAAAGATTCTCTACTTCCCATCTCCAGTTGATGTTTATCCATGGCTTGGGAAGCTACACTGTGCATAGCGCTTGCTCAGAAGTGACTCTTCATAATGAGAGTCTCCCTTTCTCCTTTTCCATCTCCAGCTTTTACTGCTGAGTGTGATGTTATACAGTGTGGAATATTCCTTTGGTCAGTTTAGGTCAGATGTCTTGGTGACGTCCCCTCCCCAGCTCTTTCCCATCCCCAGTCTACTTGTCTTTACTGGGGGGAGTTGGAGAGATAGCCTTGAGGCTCTGCCAGCCCTGCTCAGCAATAGCTAGAACGCTGGTGTGATATCAGTGCTGTTCTGGTGGAAAATTCAAAGCACAGCACTGTATGGACTGCTACAAGATGGAAAGTTAACTCCAACTCTAATATTTTATTGGACTTATGAATTCTGACCTAATTGCTTTGTAGCATATGTACCACAAATAACTTTCAGCACGGAGCTCAGAACATAAGAGCTAAGTGTTTATTTGTTCAGGAACCTGGAAGAAAAATCAGGATACTGAGATCAGACTGAATTCCACACGGAATAGTTATTTATGTGCTATAGATAATGACCAATCCCAAGATTGGTGATCTAGTAGGATGAATGTTTTGTTTGTCCAGCGCATTGATGCCAGAAGAACTCTGATGACCCTTCCTGGTGCCAGGTGTCAATCATGTATGGCAGAAAAGACAGCCACTGATTTTTTTTATTTTAACTCAATTCCAAGCAATGAGTTGCTAATTGCGCACTCTGCTTCCTGTATTGTGATTGTCTGTGGATGAAAATATACAACGAATGTTTTGCAAAAATTATGTATAGGAATTTTTGGAGGTTGGTTAGGCAGAGTTTCAATGAGCTGGAGAGACAGAAGGATATGTTCTAGAGAATGTTATCACTGTGCCACAAGTATTAAATATTATAGTTCAAAAAGAACAATGGTGGTAGCACCTGCCCATAATTAGTCGCATTCTAGAACCATTTGAGATACACTGACACATTCTGCCTGTCTACTAACTGCCACTACCAGAGAAAATAAATTCACGTGTTCTGTGTTATATTTGCCAATCCCAGTTATATAGCTCAGGTATCTTAAACTTGTGTAAACTGACACTAAAAGCTGTGTGTAAAAAACTGAATTTGATTAATTCTCTCTCAATTAAAAAAAAAATTAAAAAAAAAAAGGAAATAGTTTTAATAGAATTGTGGAATCATAGAATATCCTGAGTTTGAAGGGACCCAGAAAGATCACCAAATCCAACTCATTAAGCTCCATGCAGGACAACACAAAAACCAACTCATATTTCTGAGATAATTGTCCAAATGCTACTTGAACTACAGCAGGTCTGTTGCTGTTACCACTGCCATGATTAAACTGTTTCAGTTCCCAGCCACTCTCTGGTGAAGAACCTTTCCTCGTCCCCAACCTGACCCTCACCTGTTGCAGCTCCATGCCATTCCCTTGGGTCCTGTCACTGTCACCAGAGAGAAGAGATCAGCACCTGCACCTCCACTCCCCTTGTGAGGAAGATTTATGTTGTAGGATACAGGGATTTTTATTTGTGAAAATGTGTTGGCTGTGAAGTTAAATGTTTTTAGACATTAAATGTTTTTATGTCTCCTGATCAACTTCAAAAACTCAATTAATGATCACAGCTGACATAGTACAAACAAGTGGCATGTACTGTGGAAAATTCTATAGCAGTTCAGCTGGAGAAAAAAAAAGCTGTTCTGATTAAATCCTAATACAAATTGATTACATTTTAGTAGAAGTTGATTTAGTATATTTTCTTTTCTTTACTTCAGGTATGTCTAACAACCAATGTAACCGTGTAGGCTATTCTGGATTTTGTTCATTGTACCTTATCTATGCACGATTGACTCAAAGGACCTGTACAGCAACTCATTATTGAGGGTGGCAGGGCTTATGTAAAATGTATCTCAACAACACTAAAAGAATCCATCTCTCTCATTTTTCTTAGAATATCCATATAAAACCAGAGTAAATTACATTATGAAATCTTGGCTAATTAACACCTCTCAATACATATGACAAGAACAGAGGAATGCTTTCTAGTACTGATGATAATTAGGGTTATCTTTTCAGTATATCACAACATCTGGGAAATCGAAACTGATCCCAAATTTCACCAGTCATAACTGTATGTATATATATATATATACTATAGTACATATAGTATATATAGTATAAATATATATATTATTATTATATATATAACTATCCTGAATGCTAAAATTTTACCAGCAGCAAACTTAGTAATCTGTCATATATAATTTATGGAAATAAGCATGAGTCGTATGAAATAGTTTGGTAATCAAGTAAGAAATGAAGGTATGACTAAGATGTTAATTTATTTCCAAAGCATGGTGAACAAGTCAGCTTGAATCATGAGTTTTTGTTTGTACTGATATTTGCAGAAAGGACAGTATCTGAATGTGTATCTCTGTGTCCCTTCTTTTCTCTAGCCTGTAGCTTGTGTGCCAAAGAGGCAAGCAACTTCAGAGCTAAGTTGGATTATAAACCTACAGAGTCAATAGCATGGAGAGTTTGCACTTGAGGCTGAACAGAATTCAGAGCTGCCATATTAATTGAGACAAACATTAAGATGTTAGACATAATGTCCAAACTGTTATGTTCCGGGAATCAAAGCTTCTCACTAGGGTAGGGATTCATCTTAGATATTTTATATGTCTCCTTTAGATTTTTAATTTCTCTTATCAACTATAAAAGAAGCCTAGGATAATGAGCTATTATATAGACATCTTCCCTGTAGCTATTTGTGTCTGGTCAGGTGAATCCCACATGATGTCCCTCTTCACTTGTTATCCTGTTTTTTGTTTGGTTGTTTTGTTTTGTTTTGAAAATAAGGAATTACCTTAAAAATCACTGTAGAAGTATGTCTCTTCAGCTTAATAACTTAGTGGCTCCTTAGTCACTTAAATAGTAGGATATCTAGATATTCCCCTGTCCAGAATACAAATTTTGGGAAATTATTTCACCTGCCCACCTGAAGGGTATTCAAGGAGGTGGCACTTTGCTGCTACTCTTGTGCTGGATATTCTTCATTGTTACCTGGCAGTGGACTAAAAGAACTGAAGAAAGGTCTACGGGAGATAATCAAGTCAAAACTCCAGCTCAGAGAAGGGACAGCTAGAACACGTTGCTCAAAATATTCTTAAGAATGTCTCCAAGGACAGAGACTGTGCAGCATCTTAAGCTAACTTGTTCCAGTATTTGACCACTCTCAGATATATGCACAGACTGAGAGAATAACTCACTAAGAGCAGCCCTCTGGAGAAGGATTTGGGGGTCTTGATGGACGAAAAGCTGGACATGAACAAACAGTGTGCTCTTGCACATTGGAGTTGTCTACGGGATTATTCCTTTTAGATACAGAACTTAGTGTTTCTCCTTGTTAAAACTCATGAATTTCCTCTCTGCTCATTTCTCCAGACTCTCAAGGTCCCTCTGGATGGTGTCTCAACTGCCCTGTGTATGAACAGCTCCTAATAATTTTGTATAATCTAAAACCTTGCTGTATAACCTAAAACCTTTTTATAATCTAAAACCTATAATCTAAAACACTTTGTTCTGTTATCAGGTAATCACAGAAGATTTTGAATGTGTATAAATACCTATTCTCAGGGCTGAACAACCTCATCTTTCTCATCCTCTTCTCATAGGAAAAGGCTCCAGTTTCTTGATCTGTGTCTTAAAATATACAGTGGATGAAAATATGAGCTTAGTAAGCCTAGAAGTTACCAAAGAGACAGATAGTCCAGGACTTTTAACAGGCTTTTACTACCATCTCCACACTTCACCGGATATCGCTCCTGAATTTGATCCTACAGGCAAATGTACAGATTTTTTTTTGCTGCATCAGGATGTGACTTGCTTTTTATTTAAAACCTAAAGCTCTTATTGAAAGACTATATGGTTAGAATTCTCACTGAGGAATTGGAGGATCTAATTAGAAGTTCCACAGTCTGAGATATTAAAACTTGAAAGGTTTACATATTCTCTATGTTCATCTTGTAACTGTGTTCACACCACTGTAAGGTCATAAAACAAGCCAGCAAGAAAAAGATAATCCTATCTCCTAGCGGCTAGAATCCTCTGCTGGGAATCCATTCATGTAAGTCACTGCTGATAAAACTGAGAAATTAAATTTGTGCAACAACAGAAATACAGGGTTCTTTTTTTCTGTCCAAATGCAATGTTTGTTGGGTTTTCTCATTCCTGAGAGCTCACTAATGATAAGTTACGGTGATTTGGGGCTTCCTGAAGTGGCACAGTGCTAGGTACAGAAGGAGGTTCCAACCTGTAGTCATTTCATACTTATGGGCAGCTAAGCTCCACTATGATGCTCTCTCAATCTTCTTCCTCAAAGGAACAGGGTGAGAAAAAAATGAAAAAAAAAAAATCATGGGTTCAGATACAGATGGAGAGATCGCTCACCAGTTACCGTCATGGGCAAAACAGAGTCACCACGGGGAGAATAATTTAATTTACTGACTAGTCATAACAGACTAGAACAGTGAGACCTAAAAACAAGCAAAAACACTCTCTCTTTTCCATCATCTTCTACCTTCTCTCCCCAGTGCTGCAGGGAAATAGGGAATGAGGTCTGCAGTCAACCCAGACCCTATGCGAGCTTCCCAAAGGCTGCAGTTCTTCAAGAACTGCTCCATTGTGGCTCCATACCATGTGGTGCAGTTCTTCTGGAATGGTTTGCTCCAGCATAGGACCGCCATCGAAATCAAATGCAGGCCCATTCAGGTTTGCATTACAGACTAGCGTACTATTTCAAGCAGAAATGAATGAGGGAGATTTTCTGTGTATGGTTTGTTGGTAACTTTCAATTACTCATCACAAGGAGGGAGTGCTTGAGAAGAATTGAAAAGAAAAAAAAATTAGCATTATGGATTAGGCAAGTGTACTGAGTCTGTCTGGGATGAAGTGAATTTTCTTCATGGTATCTTGTATGGTGTAGGTTTTAGATTTGTGACCCAAATAATGCTGATAACGCACTAGTATTTTAGTTATGGTTGAACAGTGTTTACACAGTCAAGGACTTCTATGTTTCTCACTCTGACCCCCAGTAAATCAATTAGAAATATGCAAAAATTTAAGAGGGGACACAACCTGAAACACATTTGTGAAAGTCATCTATCATTTGCAAGATTTATGAGAATACATTAGTTGCATTTACCATGTTGTAGGGCTGTCTACTTTAGTATTATGTAAAAATTAAAGATAAGAAAGTAACATTTTTTTTAAATACATTTATTGAATATCTAAAATTACTTGGAATATTTTAAAAGTAACAGATATGTAAATATTTAATACTTAAAAATAAACTAATTATACTCTAGACAGATTACTCAAAATCTTCTCTGCCTGCTTAAGTGAGCTCTCTTATCCTTCTGTAGAGTGTTTTTAGAACTCCACCAACATCTATTTTACCATATTGAAAAAGCTTATGCCTGTCCTTCTCCCAAGGAAGAAACAAAATTGAGAGTTCTGAACACAGCTTCCGAACTCCTTTAATTTCTAAGACCCGTTTAAATTTTTTTGCTCTGTGTTTAGAGATACAATATAATCAAAACTTATGAAGTTATTTTCCTTAACTTCAGTGATTCCTAAGTACTGTTACTGCTTTATTTCTTCTAAGTTTCTAAAGACCATCTGTAATTTTAAGTAGTAATTTATCTTCAAAGACTTCCACTTAGCAATTTAATAGTTTCATAATATTAATACAAATGGAAACTTAAATAAAGATGAACAGCATTAGAGATTCCAATTGTACACAGAACATATGTTTTTAGTAAAATTTATTGCATGCACACCTTAAATATGTGGGAACCTTTATGAAATATGTCGCTAAAACATGCTAATTATTTAAATGAATAGCTTTTATTTATACAAGTTTTAGTAAGGAAGAGTACAGAAAGGTTGCAATGCCACAGAAGTTTATGGCAGCCTGACTGAAAAGTGTACTGAAAAGAAGTAACAGATGCAAAAATAGCCTCTGATCAGTTGTGTCTCTCTTGTTTCCTGAGGGGAAAGGCTGGCTGTTCCTCTCTTTTGAGTAGGATGAGTGTGCAAGCATACAATTTTGGAGCACTGTATGTAAAGACATGTATCTCTAGGACTTCTCTGGCATAGAAAGGCAAACTTTTTCTCCGAATGTTTCATGGTGGCTTTTACTATATTGTTGCTGTTTGCATTATCCTCACTACAGGAACTGTGGCTGGCTTGTATATTTTACAGAGTCAGGCATTAGTCCAGTCAGCCAAACAAATCATAGTCACTGGAAATGTACAGAGTATCCTTCAGCCAGTTGCTCATTTGAAAGCTGAAAGCATCATGGTCAGCTTCAACCTCTAGGTGTGTGTCGCTTGCATATTTTCCACAGTGCCAATTCTCTCAGGTTTGAATCAGATGATTACTTCACTCTGGGCAAATGCTCATTTGCAATTTAGAGTTCTGCCAAATGGACTTACATGCATCTAGTGTTCTGACCCCTGAAGGAATCAATAACTATGACAGTTGTATTAGCTTTGCACTTGAGTGAGTTAAGGTATGTGGGCAAGATGCCTTTCCTGGCACCTGAAGTTGAGCGAGGAAATCTGTTAATTTATGAGAGCAGCCAGGAAAAAAAAGCACACACATATTGCTTTCTGGGCAACTGAGCAATATGTGCATGTATTATAATTGCAGCTGGATTTCCTTGAAACAAACATAAACAAACAAACAAACAAAACAAACAAACAAACAACAACAACAACAACAAAGCAACCAACTAAAAACAAATGAACAAAAAGAAAACACAGCAGCAGTGTTCTTGGAAGGGCTTTTTTAGGGTATTTTTGTTGTTAGTTAGTTGATTGGTTGTTCTTTTTTTTTTTTTCCAAGAAGAATTTAAATTGATTTTTCTCCCTTGATAATGTGGGTAGCAAGGAGAAGGAAGCAAACAAGTGTTCAGAGAAGAAAAAATCTTCATAGATATTTAAATTTTGTTAAACTTCCTAATGGATGTGGACAGACTGGGGAGTGTTCAAAGGAAGGTTGTGAAGATGATCAAAGGAATCCTTCCTCTGAGCAGAGAGGATAAGACTTGGTAGAGACCTCATCACAGTTATTTCAGCGCTTAATAGATAGCTGCAAAAACAATGGAAGCTCTCTCTTCACAAGGAGTCACATAGAGAAGACAAAAGGTAGTGGGTACAAGTTACATTGTGAGAGGTAATAAGGAAATTTTTTACAATGGAAGAACCTCCTCAGGGGTGTTGTAGAATCCCAATCACTGGAGGTTTTCAAGATACCATTAGACATGATGCTGGATAATCTGATAGGTTCCTCTTTCCCACAGAAATTTGAACCTAATAATCTTTTGAGATCCCTTCCTACCAGGGTCATTCCATTAGTCTGTAATTCTATTATACCAATCATTTTAGGTTAACTGATTGAGGCACAGATAAATAACATATCCTTAAATTACTTTTAAGGTTCAGTTTTCTGATTTTTTCATTAAAAGCATAAATATAGCAGAGAGAGCGAATAATTTGCTCTATTCTCTAAATATTAATTTGACCACCCTGAGTTGTACATAAGACTTGAGAAGTCAGAGTATGAAGCAGCTGCCAAAATACCCAAACAATAAGAGTAACAAATCTATATGCAAACTTTCCTAAATATATAACAACTGCTACTGGAAGAAATAAAATTATGAATGCACAGATTTTCAGATTTTTTGTTTATTTTTCATAGTTTCATAGAGTCATAGGGAAATCTAGGTTTTAGAGACCCCTAGTCCAAACCCCTGCTCAAAAGCGAGACTTTGCCCAGTTGAAATTTGAATACCTCCAAGGATGGAGATTCTTCAGCTCCACAAGGCAACATTTTCCAGTGCTTGATGGACCTTGTGATGATTTTTTTCCTAATGTCTAACGGGAGTTTTCAGTGTTCCACTTTATGCTTACCGCCTCTCATCACAACGCTTCTCTGAGAAGACTCTATTTCTGCCTTTTCATTCTTCAAACAGGTATTTGTAGTCACAAAATATTCCTTGAGCTTTGTCCTCCGTGTACATACTGTGTGTCAGCCCCAGACCATCTTGTATGCCTTCCCTGGACTGAATCTATTGTGTCGATGTCTTATCATAGAATCATAGAATCATAGAATGGCTTGGGTTGAAAAGGACCTCAAAGATCATCGAGTCCCAACCCCCTTGCCAAGTGCAGGGTCGCCAACCACGAGACCAGGCTGCCCAGAGCTACGTCCAGTCTGGCCTTGAACGCCTCCAGAGACGGGGCGTCCACAACCTCTTTGGGCAACCTGTTCCAGTGCATCACCATCCTCTGTGTGAAAAACTTCCTTCTAATATCTAACCTAAATCTCCCCTGTCTCAGCTTAAAACCATTCCCCCTTGTCCTATCGCTATCTACCCTCACAAACAATCAATCCCCCTCTTGTTTATATGCTCCCTTCAAGTATTGGAAGGCCACAATGAGGTCCAGTTTTGTTCAACATTTTCCATCAATGGCCTGAATGAAGAGATAGAATGCACCCTCAACAAGTTTGTTGATGATGCAAAACTGAGCAGAGTGGCTGACACATCAGAAGGCTGTGCTGCCATTCAGCAAGACCTGGACTGACTGGAGAAGGTGGAGAGGATTCTTATGAGGTTTAACAAGGGCAAATGCAGAGATTTACACCTGGGGAGTGTCTCGCTCCAATTTATAGGAGGGAGAGGGGGTTCTTTTAATATATGTATACCCAACAGTGAGATTAAGACACAACAGGTCAAATATTAGCCCAACCAGTTTATTACAAATCCTAGTTGCTTAGGGAGATGGGGAAGGGAAGACAGGCATTAGAAAAGAGGCAGGAAATAAAAGAAAGGAGTCTTTATAGAAAGTAAGAGAGATAGTCACCACCAGGGGTCCAGCATTGTTTGCAGTGCAGACGTTGATCTTCGGTAGTGCTGGGTCGTCAGGGATTGGTGTTCAGTTGATGACTGCTTCCTACAGCAGTATGAACTTATTTATAAGTCCAAAGTGGTCGAGTCAGTTCCCTTTGAAGTGACAGCTCAAATCCAAAGTGGTTGAGTCAGCTCTCCCTGGAGTGGCAGCTTCTGGCTTTGGGATCTCAGCAGAAACTCCTTTGTTCCCATTTTCCAGGCCTTGCCAGCAGATAAGAGGAACCAGGGAGGTGCTCACCTGCATCCTGTTTTTCACAGGATACAGTGGTATAATTCCCCGGTCTGCCATGCCATGCTGGAGTTATTTGGTCACAGGCCAGATCTTCCAGCAGTAAACATTCCTGAGCACTCTTTTCTGGAGGCAAACAGCTCTGAAGGAAATGCTTTCAAATGTTCACACGGTGATTGATTGCCACATGGTGACACACACAGCTTGCCTCCTTGGTAAGTCCATTAGAATCTTATCACAAAAGATACTGCAGAAAGCAAGCTTTGAGCCAAAGAAAAAAAAAAAAATAAAAGAAGAGTTCAGACAGGGAGAAATAATGACATGCACCAGTACAGGCTGGAGGCTGACCTGCTAGACAGGAGCTCTGCAGAACAGGACTGAGGTGTCCTGTTGAACAACAGGTTGATTATGAGGCAGCAGTGTGCTCTTGTGGCCAAGAGGACTAATGCTAACATAGGGTGTATCAAAAAGAATGTGGCCAGCAGGTTGAGGGAGATGATCGTCCCCCCCCTATTCTGCCCTCGTGAGGCCACATCTGGAGTACTGTGCCCAGTTCTTGTCTCCCCATTTTGAGAAAGACAGGGAACTGCTGGAGAGAGTCCAGCAAAGGGAGACAAAGATGATTAGGGGTCTGGAGCATCATCCTTATGAGGAAGGGCTACTGGAACACAGGAAGTTCCATATGAACTTCAGGAAAAACTTATTTGCTTTGAGGGTGACAGAGCTCTGGAAAATGTTGTCCAGAGAGGTTATGGAGACTCCTTCTTTGGAGATATTCAAAACCTGCCTGGAAGCTTTCATGTGTAACCCTCTTTAGGAACATACTGCAGCAGGGATATTGGACTACCTGATCTCCAGCTCCCTCCCAGTCCTACCATTCTGTGATTCTATGACTTGGAAAGGACTTATAAATGTCACTTTGATAATTTCAGTTCTGTTACATGCTACATCTCAAGTATCAAATTAGTTCCTAGTGAGAAAACTTTTACTTTTAAGCTCTTAATACATGAACAGTATTGCTGAAAACCATAAGAAATAGATGAGAAATCTTTGATTAATCAGTGGTATCTTAAATGGGTTTTATACTATCTGTGTTCATTAATGATTTGCTCTATATATGATCTACATGTTTTAGCTAGCTACAGTTTCTTGCTTTATGAGTCATTGTGCTTATACTACAAAATGATTTTTGATCGAATTTGATAGCTACATGTACAACTGTTTCTCTGTTGAAAGACCTGTAGTTCAGTTATTCATTCTAAATCAGTTCTTACTGGCACAAAATTATCATTGCTAAAATGCAAATAAATGTATCTCTTCACATCAAGAGATAACTAGAATTAGAATTAGAATACTATGTTTGGAAGGGACCTACAAAGATCATAATGTCCAACTGATCTACCACTTCAGGGCTAACTAAAAGTTAAAGCATATTATTAAGGATATTATCAAAATGCTTTTTTGAATACTGACAGGTATGGAACAGCTTTGGGCTGTTACTTATGTTCCATCATTGCCTACTTGGGAAAAGAGACCAGCACCTCTCTCTTCACTTCTCCTCAGGAAATCTGAGAGAGCAATGAAGCTACCTCTTAGCCTCTTTTTCTCTAAACTAGACAAACCAGGTATCCCCAGTCTCTACTCATAGGATATGCCTTCCATTCCTATTACGACTTGGTTGCCCTCTTACGGATGCTTTCAAGAACCTTAACATCATTTTTATATTGTGGAATCCAGAACTGTACAGAATATCCAAGGTGAGGCTTCACTAACACTAAATATAGTGGGAGAATCACTTCTTTTGGCCAGCTGACTATGCGGTGTTTAATGTACCTCAAGATGTGTTTTGTCCTCTTGGGTAACAGGACACCTTACTGACTCATATTCAGCATATTGTCATCCAGAACTGTCAGATCCCCCTACACAGGGCTTCTCTCCAGCCACTCAGATTCCCATGTAAACTAGAAATAAAACAGTCTTAACTGCTTAATCACAAACTCCAGAACTTTACTGCTGCATTTTTACAGTCTTTTTTAAGCTCTGTGTATAGGATCCAATCTGTACAATTTCATCATGTGATGTGCACTTAACTTTTAACCTCCCAGTGAAAGATCTGCACAAAGAAAAGATTTTATTAAAATGGACAGGGAGTTGCATCATATGTAAAATAATGCTTATTATGCTGTTATTCAGCAGCTGCAGTGATGACTATTTCTAAAATGACTGTTGTTAAAAAGTGTGTGTATTTATTGTTTTCTCACTATTGCACAACTGTATAACCAGATTATGAAAGTAAATAGTGTCACTGAAGTCTATAGGCATATAAACTATGAAAAAGAGCATTAGGATAGGCACGCGGATGGCTCATTCCAATTTGTGGCACCTCTAAAAAATAGCAACAAGAGGTATAACAGGTTGTTACCAATAATGAAATGTCATAGTTTAACGTGACAGGTGGCTGAGCACCACACAGCTCATTCACTCCCCCTTTTCCCTGTGGGATGGTGGAGATAAATGAGAAAATAGTAGGATTTGTGGGTAGAGATAAAACTATTTACTAAGATAGAGAAAAGGAAAAGGATATTAATTATGACAAATGTATATATGTATAGAAACTTATATAGCAAGTGATGCACAAGCAATTGCTCACCACCCTCTGACCAGTGCTCAGCTAGCCCCTGAGCAATGGAAGAGAGCAAGATGAACTCCCACTCATAGAAAACTCCTTCCATTTGATATCATATGGTATGGATATCCCTTTGTCCTGTTTAAGTCAGCTGTCTTAATTCTGTTCCCTCCCAGCTCCTAGGTTTCTTCATAGAGAATGGAGTTGGCTCTGCACAGTACTACTTAGCAGACCACAATACAAGTCAGTTTATTATCAACATTGTTTTTTTTTCCTAGAATCAAAACATAGCATCATGATAGACACTCTGAAGAAAACAATCCCAGATGAAACTGAGACATGAGATAAGAGTAATTTATATACAGATGGCCAGCTCTGACCCAGAGCACCATTAAAAGGACAGCATGAGACCCAGCAGGACATTATAAATATCAAAAGAAAATAGTAGGTTAGCAGAATTGCTGAATGAGGTAGAAATTATCAGAGTGATCAAATCATAAATTACAAACAAGGTTATAAAGTCAGTTAAGCTATAGCTAGTTGGCAAAGAGTAAAAATAAGTGAGATGCTTCTTTGAAAGGAAATATGGGAGGTAAAATGGAATGACTAGAGAGGGGAAAAGGAAGTAAAAAGCAAAGTAAATCATTGTTCAGGGCTGTTCAGTATTCTTTTTGAGCAGCTCTGTGCCTAATCATAAAAGACTGGAGCTGGAGTATAATCTGTTTTTTGAGGGCATTTTTTCCACTAGAACATTTATCTGGTTGCCCTCTGCAGTCAGAGAAGTGTTGGAGTGGATGCCATCCATGAAGTTGTAAGGGGTCATAAGAGAGTATAAACTAAACATCTTGAATACTAAAAACAGCAAAAATAGAAATTCGGTTATTTGAATTTAGAATCATAGAATCACTAAGATTGGAAAAGACCTCCAGGATCATCCCGTCCAATCATACACATAACGTCACTATTTCCCACTAAACCATGACCCTCAGTACAACATCTAAATATTTCTTGAATACCTCCAGGGATGGTGACTCCACCACCTCCCAGGGCAACCAGTTCCAGTGCCTGACACTCTCTTGGAGAAGAAGTATTTCCTAACGTCCAACCTGAATCTCACTTGACGCAACTTGAGGCCATTCCCTCTAGTTCTATTGCTAGTTACATGGGAGAAAAGGTCGACTCCCACTTCATCACAGACTCCCTCCAGGTAGCTGTAGAGAGAGGTAAGATCACCCCTGAGCCTCCTCTTTTTCCAGACTGAACAATCACAGTTCCCTCACCCACTCCTCATAAGACTTGTGTTCCAGACCCCTCACCATCTACATTGCCCTTCTCTGAATATGCTCCAGGGCCTCAATGTCTTTCTTGTTGTGAAGGGTCCAAAACTGGACACAGTACTCCAGGGGAGGCCTCACTGAATACAGAGGGATGATCATTTCCTTGCTCCTGCTGACGACACTATTTCTGATACAAGCCAGGATGCCATTGGCCTTCTTGGTCACCCAGGCACACTGCTGGCTCATGTTCAGCCAAGTGTCGACCAACACCTCCAGGTCTGTTTCCTCTACTCAGCCTTCCAGCCACTCTGCCCCAAGCCTGTAGCACTGCATGGGATTATTGAGACCAAAGTGCAGGACTCGGCACTAGGTCTGGCTGAACTTCCCTCCAGCCAGCTCCTTACCCAGCCAAGATTGTACCTGTCCAAGCCACGGGCTGCCAGCTTCTCCAGGAGAATACTATGGGAGACAGTGTCAGAGGCTTTGCTGAAGGTATAAAGAGATATAAAGTATAAAGAGAATAACAAGAATGCTGGTTAAAGTTGGTCAGTAAACAGTTTTCAAATTTATCACTTTCTTACTTGAAAATTAAATAAAGTGGTATTTTTCTATGGAACAACTACAAATCAATTTTTGAATGTTCTGAAAATAAGGAATTAGGAGCAGTTTGTCCATTCTATCTGCTAAATATTTTTTTGCCGAAGATTCCACTTAACACAAGAATATTGCTGAACAAATATTAACTCATCTCTAGGTAGGCATCTTAAAGAATCCCAAACAATGCAGCAGACATACAGCTGGGCACAACAAACATCTAAGTTTCCATGGCCAAAAAAGAGCTGAATGTACATCTCTGGCCCAAAATGTTTTATTTTTCTTTTTCTGAATAACCAAGAGCTGTGCTGAGAAATAGATTCAGGTGTATACAAATTTATTATGGATATCTCAACATTTAGAACAGAATTTTACTAAACAGAGGAATAAAATTAATCTGGAAGCAGATTTCTTCAGTAATCATTATGATTTAAATAAAAAAATATTTTAAAATATGTTGCTAAAACTGAGTAGCTCTTTTCAATATTTGATTATATTGCATACATAGTATAGAATAAATGGATTAAGGCTTCTTCAGTTGTTTGGCAGTATGAGTTTGAGAGTGAAAACCCTCTGTGGATTCCACTCCCAGTAATTTTGGCTGCCTGTACCAATAGCCACGATTGATACAGTGCTGCTTTCCAACCTTAGATCTGACTACTGTGAAGTACTCTGAAAAAGGGTGAGAAAGATGGAAGTGGCCTCACCAAGGTCACTCACCCAGCACTCAGGAACTGCACGTAATCTGAGGGATCTTAGCCTTGGTCCCTGATAGAGCTGCATGGCAAGTATTTCTGTGCCTGCCCATGTATGTAATTGATCCTCATACTGATGTACCAACTTGTATTCTCAGCTTGATTTCAGATCTACCCCCATCAATTCATAATTTTCTGGTGATCTAAACTCTCAGTTGAATCTGTTTATTCTCCCATCAGCCAAGTGAGTAAGGTATCCAAAATCTTTTGAAGATATGTAGCTAAATCTATCCAGGAGATCAATGGGCAATGACTGCAGATGGTCCTCTGCAAATAGTATAATCATGATTAGCACTAGAAAAACAACAACAACAACAAAAACCACCATGCAAAATAGAAAATTGAACTTTAAGAGACCATTTAGAATATTCCCTGACTCCAGTGCAGTACCTTCTACACCACTCATAAATTGTTCTAATTTTATGGAGTTTGAAATTTGTTCCATTTCAGTTTTAAAGAAGCGTCAGTTTGAAGGCTTGTCTATTTTTGCAACTGAATGACAGATATGGCTTCTTGCTGCAAACAGTCTCAATTGGGTAATCACTAGCAGGTATTTATGTATTCTGCTTGCAGTTTTCTCTAGTATGAAGAATCTATAAGTTCTCTAAGCAGTATCCACAGCCGTCATTATTCTTGTAACTGTTTTTTTTATTGTCTAATTACAGTTCATAACTGACATGGAAAACAATATAATTTACATAATGTTCAGCTGTGCATCTTTCGTTCTGCCTGACAACAACTCTGTCCTAGCAAGACTAATGGAGAAGAATCACTGGAGTATATTACTGTGACAGTCCTTCTTCTCTCTGCTGTTAGGCACATCACAGTAAATAAGTAATATCACTGATCATAAAACTAAGTTATTACCCACTTTCTCATAGAATGTTTGTGACCTAGATGTCATTGACATCAAGAAAAGCTTTTTTCCTAGAATATTATTTGCATATTTAACTCAGAGATCCAAACTCATAATTCATAGAGCTCATAAAGAAAAATCCACTCACACCTGGAAGAAAATTATGGTAGCTTGGTCCAATGACATTTTGGAAACTATATTCACCACCAGGGGTATGTTGTACAAACATAGATATTCTGACAGTAAGAAAAGTTTTTATTCATATAAGACTTACCTTACTACTACAAGCTTTGGAAAATGACTATCTTCAGCACATAAGTATTGATTTTTCCTTAACATTGAAGCCATTGCCCACAGGTTATAAATTGTGTTTAACACAGATGCCTTGTGGTGGTGATGGATCAAGAATATCACATGGCACAATCACTGAGCATAAATTCTGCATTAACTGAGCATGTAATCTCATGTTATGATAAAAAATGTTACTAATAAAATCTGTCTAAGTATTCCTTTGCCTATTTTTTCCTATAAATTATAGAGACATAAAACTAGGTCAAAACTCAGGATTATTTTTTAAATATAAGAACAAAAATGTTAAGAAGCTTTTTTTTTGTTCTGTTCTCTGTCTGAATCATTTGTAAACTCATGTGTTCAAAGATTTTGCAGTATCTCTCAGCAACTCAGTACTGAGAGTAGTCATCAGTATGTGTTATTTTCCAAGCTAAAAGTTTATTAACTAAGTATGCACACTATGAGAAGTCTGGTTGAATGAACCAGTTGAAGTTCATGTGAGATGAAACCTCCCTGTTAATCTCCAAACCAGCTCTGTGCTATTCAAAATTGTTCACACCACAGAGAAGCAGACACTAAGATAACATGGGAAATCTCACTTGGTGGACAAATAAGAGAAACCTGAGACTCACAAACAATAGTATATAAATGAACTGCCTAGATTTTTATTAAAAGACTGATGTGTGTCATAGAGATGACAAAGTATTTTGTCTGAAAACTGTAAATCCACGTTCCTTACTTTGCCTCATATGTTGTCCTAGGACACACTCTTAAATCTATATGCTAGTCCTCATTTGGCACTCCGAGGAAAAATGCCTATGTGCATAGAGAAAGTCTGGAGGTTCACATATGAATTCAAAAGAAAATACTGTTGATAAGATGAGATACACAATCTCCAAAGAAAAAAAGTGTAAAAGAAAACAAAACAGAGAAAAGAGCACTCGCTTCTAAGAACTGATAGAAAAGACTTGTATGATAAGAAATTTTACTACGAGATCTTAATCTTTGTGCTCTGATGCTATCAGATCTTGCATATGTCTGCTGTTTTCCATTTATGGAGAGACTTAACAATTGGAAATATCTATTCAAAAATGATAATATAAACAAAAAAATAGGTGAACTGAAAAATAAAAATGTTCTTTTAAAGGTATGCTCAAAATAACAGTGGAATTCAGGCCTCTAACTTGCTTGAAACTTTCTTTCTGTTGAAGATATTTGTTGGTAAGTACATGTTCTTGAGAAAAAAGAAAAGAAGAAGAAAAGAAAGAAAGACAGAAGGAAGGAAGGAAGGCAGGCA